>NW_017731762.1:5525-6515 GCF_001890085.2 Hipposideros armiger | reverse complement strand
TGTGATAGAGCTAAGTAGATATACCTTGAAAGTACACTTAGAGGAAGAGAGAAAATCATCACTTCAGAAGATCTGAGGTTGTATTTAGAAAATCTAAAAGAAAAACTAGTAGAAATAATGAGAAAAAAGTATTAGAATCAATCAGAGTTCAGTAAGGTGGCTTGATGCAAGATTTAAAACACTATTTAAATCAATAATTTTAATAAATTAGTAAATAACAAAAATAACCAGTTAGAAAATGTAATAGAAAAAAATATGGTATTTCCAATAGTAATACAAGTTACAAAATTCCTAGGACTAAAATTAACAAGTATGTCCAGAAGATATATGAGGAAAACTACAAAATGTTACCGGAAGGCATAAAAAAATGGCCTAAATCAATGGATAGACATCCTGACTCCAAATAGGAAGAATCAATATTACAAAGATGCCAATTCTCCCTAAAGTAATCTAAATTTTAATGCAATTTTAACTTTACAGTTTGCCAAGAAAAGAAAATATGAGTTTAGCCAAGAGAATTATGAAGATGAATAATGAGGGTAGTCTGTACTTAATGAGCTAGTAAAACAAATAATAAAGCTAAATTAGTATTTAAAACATTATAGTACTGTTTTAACTTCTCAAGTTGATAGAACAGAATAGAAAATCCAAGAACAACAAAAATAAGGACAATTTAATACATATAAAGTATGGAATTTTATATAAATAAATAAAGTTTGGGCTATTCAGTGAATTACCTAGGTCTAACTATCTATCTACTTGGAAAAAATAAATTAAGATCTCTAGTTTTCACTATCTACACAATAAATTCCAGGTGTATCAAAGATCTACTTATAAAAACCTTATACACACATGAGAATAAAATATAGCCTTTTCATAGTAGTAGAGAGAGGAAGGGTTTACTAAATTTGCCACAAACCCAGGAAAATGGGCAAAGACTATGGATAAGTATTTCACAGGAAAAAAATAAAATAAAAATGGTTAATAAAC
>NW_017731762.1:0-3172 GCF_001890085.2 Hipposideros armiger | reverse complement strand
GGTTAATATGACCTCACTAAGTCTTGTAATATCAACAATAAAATCTATACTTTAATATGAAACTAGATAGTCTCATTAATAAAATATGGCTTACTGTTTCTAGGGTTTTGTGATCAGCAGAATTCTAACAATGTCCTCCCAAGATCACATCCTGTGGTTATTCAAACACTAATCCAGATTCTGATGTTAAAATTGGGAGATTGTCCTGGGTTATCCGCATGGGCCAATGTAATTAAGTGAGCCCTTAAAAGCTGAGGAGGACGGCAGAACAGTCAGCTGTCCAGCTGCACTGGAAGAGGGAAGCAGAGGCGGTATGAGGCAGACGGGGAGGCCAGAGAGATTGGGAGAGTGACAAGGACTTGGCCGCTATTGCTGGCTTTGGCAATGGAAGAAGGGACCCATGAATCAGGGAAAGCAGGCTTTCTCTAGAAACTGAGAATGATCCCCAGCTGACAGTCGGCAAAGAAATGGGGACTTCAGTCCCACAACTGCATGCTTGCAAGAAGATTCATCCCCAGAGCCACCAGAAAGAAACATAGTCCTGCCAACACCTTGATTTTATCCTTGTGAGACTCTAAGCAGGGTACCAGCTGAGCCACACTGTGTCTGGACAGCTACCTACTAAGTGTAGGTAGAAAGTGTGAGATCATAAATATGTGTTGTTTTAAGCCTCTCAATTTGTGGTAATTTGTTACAGTCACAATAGAAAACATAACTTCTTAGATTCTAGCCCATCCTCGTTTGCCCCCTGCTTCCCTATGGCAGATACCATCATCATTTGAGTTCCTTATCTGCAGTTTTGATATTTTCCTTTAAGCCTGGCACCAAGGAAGCAAGGCCTGAAGAGAAATGCATTATGGAGACACTACTCCTAAATGTCACATTGCCTTGGTCTATCACTGCCTTGTATCTATGAGTTCAAAGTGCTATTCTTCCTTCTTCGCCTGTGTGACTCATTTGAAGAGATCACCTTGAAGCATTTAAATTTATTTTACCTTTATAATCATTTATGTTAGGAAATTTTTTCAGTAGCACTTCATCTTAGTTGACCTATAAAATCTAGAAATTGAGCAAATATTTGTAAGATCTAAGTCATCTTAGCTCTGAAAAAAGTAAAGATATTACCTATAAGGTATATAAATTTGCCATCCTAATGTACTCTCTATGAAAATAGCTATTCTATAGAATAGAGCAGAGAATTTAAAATAATTTTCCTAGTACAAAGGCGGCATGATTGCATTTTTAAACAATGAACGAGGCTTTATAGTTGCTTCATTATTAATATTACTACGAGACCTCAAGAAAGTCACTTAACCTTCTTGCTTTGGTTTCACATTCATGAAATATTATCACCTGTCTTATTCTACTATGGGAGAAAAGTAATTCAAGTTTTAAAAAATATTGCTATCTCCTTTAGATGCAAATGCAATACAGTATTTTATTAATCATAATTACAGTGAATTATATTTAAACATATTATCATTGACTAACTTACTTTACAGAACTGTTCTATGCACATGTATATATTGGCCTTCCATATTTCAATATAAATTCACTTGTTGAATTTGTCACATGTCTTACTTATGTCAAATAGCCATACTAAACAAATAACAATCTAAAGCTGGGCCAGGACTAGTGTGCAGGAACATACTGGCAAATGTGATGAAGTTGGTAGAGGCAGTAATGGTGGCGGTAGGTGGTCAAGGATACAATCTAATCAGAGAGGGTTTCTGTTAATACATGGCTCCTGATTCAGCATATTACAATCAAAAGAGAAATGTTTAGAGAATCTTACCCGTTACTTTAGTTCTTTGGATGAGTTTAGAAAGGAAGACGCTGGAGATACAGGCAAGGCCACGAATCAGTGCTAGGCAGTGAGTCAGAAGTGAGGGAGCTCATGTTGTCAGGGTTCAAGGCAAGGCAGCACAGACGTAAGCAAAGTAGAATAACAGATACGAAACAATGGGGCCAAGGACTCTTGAGATTCATATAATTCCTGCCTCAGATAAAATTGTAGATAAAAGAACATGAGAGAGAGAGTGAGAGAGAATGAATTTGCCATCCTGAGAAATTGGACTGGTTTTGGAACGGATTTTATGCCTGTCCTGGGATAAAGAGAAGCATGCAGCTCGGCTCGGTTCTTTTGCTCTTTGAGGGACAGAAGAGTGAGAGAACATACATCAGCCACCCCTAGAAATCATGCCAGATTGATAGAAATTACTGGGCCTGCTCAGTGATGCTTCAGATGTTGGTATTGCTTAAACTTTTACAGAAAGAACTCCTCCAAGGTGTGAAAGGTTTATATGAGTAATGATGATGCGCTTGTCTCTATTTGTTTTTCCCCCCGGTATCTCTGTTCTTCAAAACCCATCTTTGTAAATAGTAAGTTTCGGTGAGTTTTGGGGGATTCAATTTCCAATAATGTGAATAGAGGAGTCTCTGTGTTTGTTACTGCAACTTAGAAGTTACTGAAAAGTCATTACACTAAAACAACATTTTAGCAGGTAACATATCTTTTCACTTAACAAAAATGGTAGCTCTTCAAAGGCGCACTTGGGTATGAAAAAGAAAGGAGATTATATAATAATCATGGGGATAATTTTGGAGATACAAGAAAACCTTTTGCTTTTCCAAACTTCACTCTCTACTGGTGATGTCTGGAATCCCCACCTTTACAGCTTCACTTTTTTTGTCCTTTCTAGTTCTGAAAATACAATACTTGTATTTTGAGGGTATTTAAGCATTGCCAACTATTCTCTATCTTCATGGGAATGAGGTAGTCAATTATTTCCTGAGAAAAGAAAAAGGTGAAAGAATCTAAAAAACCTTAAGAAGGAAGATCAGCTACAGAAAGTAAGCGAGGCCATTCAAAATGGACAGAAGGTGGAAATTACCAGAGAAAATTCACCTGGTTCACAATTTTGAGTAGGACTTACTGAAAGCATTTATTGTTTTCTGTCCTTCCCTACTTCCCCACATTACCCTTTCAGTTTCCTCATATAAAAAGTTAAAAGTAGAGATCATAATCCCTACTTCAAAGAGCAAATATGGTGGTTTTTAGAGTTAATAAATTAGAACATAGCTGGCACACCAGTAAATGTCCATTACTCTCTCGCTACATTTCCTGTGTCTGTTTCATTTGGCTAAAGAAATAAAACACATTTTCCTCAAT
>NW_017735314.1:0-1988 GCF_001890085.2 Hipposideros armiger | reverse complement strand
CCTGACATTGTGGAAAGACACAAACATGTGTGAGACTGCTATTTTGATAGCCATGTCCTGCTTGTGACACCTACTCTGGTTATTTGTGTTTTCATGGAGGCTTCATTACATAGGCACAATTGATTGAATCATTGGCCACTGACAAGCCATTTCAAGTCCAGCACCTTTCCCCTTCCCAGAGGTAAGGGGACTGTGACTAAAATGTCTAACCCTCTAATCACATGGTGGGTTTTCCAAGCAACTAGCTCCCATCCTAAGGTGAGTCCCAAAATTATCTCACTAACAAACAAAAGACCATTTTATAGCTCTCATCACTCAGGAAATTCCAAGGGTTTTAGGAGCTCAGTGCCAGAAATAGAATGAAGACTAAATATACATTTCCTATCACAAATCACAGTATCCCGTATATGTATATACCACACACACACTTAAATGTATGTACGAGGTCTCAAAATTAGGTTTGCAAACTTGCCACCATGTGCTTACATTGGCAGTACTGTATAAACATCTCTGTAAGATGGCATAACCTTGGTATATCAGTGTCTCACAGCTGTGTTTGTGTTGATGCCTGGCGGTGTCTTGCTGAACAGCATTCATCCTTGTTGTTTCATGGTTTTGTGTGCCATGGTGAGACTGTCTCAGCTTGAATTCGAACAACAAACAAACATTAAATTTCTTGTTAACCTTGGCAAGAGTGGAAGTGAAATTAGGGACATGTGAGTCCAAGTGTATAGGGATAATGCCATGAAGACAATGGCAGTGTACAAATGGATTAAGAATTTTTTCTGAGTGCAAAGAACATGACACTGATGGAAGGAGGTCAAGGTGGCCATTAAGAGGCAGAATTGAAAAAACATTGTAAAAATCCATCGAATTGTGCAGCAAAATGATTGGCTTTTTGTGAAAAGCATAGCAAAGCAACGGAATATCAACAGAGAAACAGTTAGGAAATTCTTCACTGAAAATCTTAGCATGAGAAAGGCGTGTGTGAAACTGATCTCAAAGGAGCTCTTGCATCATGAGAATGCACCAGTCACTGGGCACTGTCTGTGAGGGAGTTTTTAGCCACTAAACAAACTGTATTGGAACACCTTCCCTACTCACCTGATCTGGCCCCAATGACTTCTTTCTTTACCTGAAGATAAAGGAAATATTGAAAGGAAGACAGTTTTATGACATTCAGGGCATCAAGGGTAATACGACACCAGCTCTGATGGCCATTCCAGAAACAGAGTTCCAAAATTGCTTCATAGGGTGAACTAGGTGATGGCTTCAGTGCACAACTTCCTTAGGGGAGTACTTTGAAGGTGACCATAGTGATATTCTGCAATGAGATATGTGGCATTTTGCTAGGAGGAGTTCATGAACTTAATTTTCAGACCTCATATATTTCTATTACCCAAGACCAACTAGACCCCGAACTTTCTGTCACAGCTCCTACGTCTGAGTCCTCGATAGGTGCAGATCAAAGGGGACTGTATCCTTGAGACTCTGAGTTGGGACAGAATACTATTGAGCAGAGCTCCAGTCTGGCCAAAAGTGTCTGGAAGTGGCTAAATGAGTGATAACCCAGTCATTAGAGCACAGGGGAGGTTGTGTCTCCTGTCCTCTTGAACTGTGTGCACTCTGTGAGCAGCACTGAGGCTGCTGTCCCAGAATAAATGCAACAATCAGCCTCATGTGCTGCCTGGAGCCAGACATGGTCAGGAGGCTGAGCTGCTGATGAGCAGAGACTTGCCCTGGGATCCTGAGCATCAACTCATCCCAGTAGAGTGGATGTTCAGGGCATCTCCTGGCTGCCCTGATAATGGGACGCATTACATTCATATCACGGGTGTTTCCTGCTGAGGGAGATTCTGCCTCCTGAGAGTCTGACCCTGAGGATGGCTGGATCAGCAGAGGCTGAGACCTGATTCTAGAGTGACAGAGAAGCCTGGAAACTGCAGAATCCAGGACAATGTACACTCAGAGAGAGGAGAGAAATGTGT
>NW_017735313.1:0-3832 GCF_001890085.2 Hipposideros armiger | reverse complement strand
GTGGGGCGCAGCCCACTGAGTCAAATGAGCAACCTTGTTTTGTTAAGAGCAGGCGCTCTTACCAAGTGACTAATCCGGCCACTCGTTGGCTGCTCAGCGACAGCTCAGCTCAGGCGCAGCTCACTGGCCCATTTGGGGATTGAACCGGTAACCGTGTTTCTCAGAGCTCGCGCTTTATCCAACTGAGCCATCTGGCCGGCCCCCATCACTTACTTTTTCTGATGAATTTTTTGTTTTTTTTCAAAGTAGGTGTACTAATGTGAAATTACTTCAATTTTTGTCTCAGGAAATATTTATTTCTCCTTTATTTTTGAAGAAAAATATTATGTGCCACAGAATTTTGAGCGAGTTTTTCTTTTTCTTTTACAATTTTAAACATTTCACTCAACTCTCTTCTTGCTAGTATGGTTTCTGAAAAGAAGTTTGATTTAATTCTAATATCTGTGTTCCTATAACTAAGGTGTTTTCTCCTGTGGCTTCTTCAATATATTCTTTTTGTCTGGGATTTTTGCCTACTGTGAACATGAGATACTTGGGTGTGAACTTTTGTTTATCATGTTTAGTGTTTTCTGACCATCCTAAATCTTGCCGTCTGTCATCAATTTTAGGAAAACCTCAGTGATTGTTACTTCACTGGTTTCTTCTGTGTCTTTCTGTTTTTCTTTCCTTTCCAGTATTCCCATCATATGTATTTAACGTTCTGTTTTAAGGAGGTTGTCCTAGGGTTCACGGCTATAGTTTTCTGTTTTTTTGTTCTTTCTTTGTTCTAGACTTTGCTGAAATAGATTTTTTTAAAGTACAAGACACGTTAAGAACAGAATAATTGGGCATATTTCAAAATGTTGTGTTTATTATTTCTTTCCCAGTTTTGGAGACACCAGGTTGCCCTGTGACCTAAAAGCTCTGATTTATCTTAAGAAGAGAAGTTCATTTCAAGATTTTCTTTTTTTTTTTTCTTTTTTCTTTTTTCTTGTGAGGTTGGGATGACAGCTTCTAAGTTACATGAATGCCAGACCAGAAACCGGCAGTCTCCTGCTCTTGTTCTTCATGATTGATGGCTGACAGCATTAGAGCCTCATCCCCCCTCCTTCCCCTGTACCCCACATGTGTACAGGGTGATAAGAAACGTTAGTGCTCACTCCTTTGTGGTAGCAAGTCATTGAATCCACACAAGCTCCTGCCCTTGTGTGAACTCTCACCCTAGTCGACCCCCTAATGTCATAAAAAACAAGTCCATGTACCTTTCCTTCCTCTCTCAGGCTATTTCATGCCTACTTGAGAGGCCTGCCTTTCTCTCCCCAGAGACCTCAGTTATGGGAGCAATAACCCCTTTCATACCCTAGTGGCTGAGCGCGGGGTCAGCAGCTGAGGGATTCCCATGCTCAGGGGCTGAGCCGTCATTCTCCTGTACTCCATGGGGGAGCTTAGAAATGACAGAAGAAGGGAGGGCAGCCTCTAGGGTGGCTGCTCAGGAAAACTTCCTCCAGATTGGGAAATTGAGATGGTGTGTCTCTTGGAGGAAAACACTGCTGACACCTTTAGGTATTTTACAATCGTGAGCAANGCCACCCCTACTATGTTAGAAGGCTCTAGACTGGTTGAACAGCTATGCAATAGGTATACCTGATAGTGTCCTCAGAAACCCCTTCACTATGGAGGCTTCAGTATAGAGTTACCCGTGATGGCCTTATGTTGTAATTTCTATTTCCCACTTTCCTTAGTCATAGTAACTAGATGTTTTCAGATTTATTAATTGTGTCAAAAAAGCCCCAGCTATTTTGTTTTTTCTCCATTGATGTCCCAGAATTACATTGATTTCTTTGTTATTTTTATTATGTCTTTAATTCTGCTTACTTTGAGTTTAATGAGCCATTTTTTGTTGTTGTTTCCTAAGGTAGAAGCTTACATTATTGGTCTTTCTTTTTCTAGTGTATTTATTTGAAGACATAAATTTTCCTGTAGGTAGTGCTTTTGCTGCACCCCACAACACTTGATTAGTTGTATTTTCTTTTGAAAAGTTAAAAATTCCTTAAGTTTTTATATTTGGTACCACTAGCACAATTTATAGGGCAATATACATGATGTAATGAAAAGAAAAATAAAAAGCTACAACAGATAAAAGACCTCAGGAAATACATCTAATTGACACTACATTGCATTAATCAATAGCTGCACTTTTTGCAAACCGAGGCTATGACAGTCCTAAACAGGAGGGGTTTCCTGTTTAAGCTGCAGTAACTTTTCTGAATATGAATCACACTGTCCCTTCTGTGTCCTGTTTTTACAGTTCCTCTAATGCATTTGGGACAACTGTCTCAAAGTGAGCTGCAGCCTCCTGACAACTCCTCACTCTCTCCTGCTAAGAGCTGTAGCCCTTTTCTGCTGAGTTTTTAGAACCTTCTGCTACCATATCCACCCTTTCACCACCAGATCCATAATCACCACCATAGGGACTTCCTGAGCTGCTTCCACCATAATTTGATTGTTGTCCACTATAATTCCCCAAATCATTATAGTTCCCACCACCACCACTGCCAGAATTCCCCCCTGCATTGTAAACATCATATCCGCCTTCACTGCCGCCATACCCACGACCTTGGTTTCCATAACCTGGTCCACCCCCACCATAGCCTCCTCTGCTGCTACAGCCAGGACCACTACTATAGGTGCCACCATCACCTCCAAATCCATGGTATCCACCATCACCTCCTGCATAACTACCTCTGCTGCCACCTCCACCACCATAGACTTCCACCAAAGTTTCCACTGCGGGCAAATTTACCTCCACCACCTCCAAAGTTTCCTCGGTGACCCATAAAGTTGCCAGATCCACCTCCATGACCTCTTTGTGATGCAGTGGACTGCATTTCTTGCTTAGAAAGCGCCTTTTTCACTTCACAATTATGCCCATTAATAGTGCGGTATTTCTGAGCAACAGTTTTATCAACTGTATCATGAGCATTTAAAATTACAAAAGCAAACCCCTTTTTTTTGCCCCCATGCCTGTCTTCCATAACTTTAATGGAGTCAGTCTTGCTGTACATTTCAAAGTAGTCTCACGGATTATATTCTTCTGTATCTTCTTTAATACCAACAACAAAAATTCTCTTCACTGTTAGATGGCACCAGGGTTTACAGAATCCTCTGTAGAAACAGCTTTCTTTGGTTCCACTACACGCCCATCAAGCTTGTGTGGTGGAGCACACATTGCTGCATCCACGTCTTCAACACAAGGGTAAGTCACAAAATACAAGTCCCTGGAACACTTTGTTTGGGGGCTCTCTCATCACCCCACTATCTGTGAGGGTGCCCCATTTCTCAGAATTTTCTCTTAAACTATCATCTGTAGTTTCAAAGCTCAGGCCACCAATAAGCAGTTTTCTCAACTGCGCTGGTTCCTTTGGATCATGGCCCACCAAGGGGCCACCTGTGCAGCTGAAGGAGAAAGCGAGGCAGTGGAGGGGCCGGGAGAAGGCCTCCCAGGTCCTCTCCCTTCCTCCTCCCACCGCCCGTCTAAACACAGCGCAGGTCAGCCATCCCGTCCCCTGACCTCCCCTCTCCCAGCCTGATTAGTTCTATTTTCATTTCATGTAGATCGAATAATTTTTTCATTTATCTGGACTTTTTCTTTGATCCCATGTATTATGTAGAAGTGTGCTGTTCAATCTGCACATATTTGGTTGTTTTCCAACTATCTTGCTATAATTTATATTTAGATTATTGCCTGTGGTGTGAAACCACATTTTGTATGATTTCTGTTCTTTCAAATTTGTTAAGGTGTGCTTTATGTCCAAGGATGTGTTCTATCTTGGTGAAGGTTCCATGTGAACTT
>NW_017735311.1:0-2071 GCF_001890085.2 Hipposideros armiger | reverse complement strand
CTGTTGTGAAACCTTAAACTATTATTATGAATCCTAACTTATATTTTGTTTTTTATTATCTCCATGAGGTTTTGCATCCCTGGACCATTAGTCCTGGTTCCCTCAATAGTGATTGACAGAGGACATGGATACTATGTCCTCTATATTTGGTGAAACTGCCAATTGTGATAAGAACCTTCATATTTAAAATTCTCCTACGACTTTGCAATTTCCAATTAAGATGATATTAGGGACACACTTACCTGTTGTGAGTATGTTTTTCTCTCCCTCTTCCTGCATTCCTAAGAAAAAACATAGACACTCCTCCCCCAACACAAGGATCAAATCTAGTCCTTGTTAGATAAAATTGTCTATTGTAAAGACGTTGTAAAGAATTTTAAAAACTGTGAAGATGTGAAAACTTTAAGAATTTGAAAAACAGATTTAGTTAATTAAAGAGTTTACAGTGTTAACAGAGTTAAGTTTACACCCAAGAAAACATAGTCTCCCACTTTTTGTTTTATTAATTGATTTTTGAAAGACTGATGGGTATTGGTGACTGACCCTCAAAATAAAAAAACTACTTAAAGTTGCTATACTTATTTTCAAGTACATCCAGTGTTAATTAATGTTACTTATACTTAAAAATACCTACAGTAAACCAAGTTCATGAACCTTAAAATTGACCACCTTATACTTAACATTACCTAATAATTAACCCTATAATTAAAAGTACTTAAAATCTAGTGTACTTGACCTTATTTTTATACTTAACCTTATACCTAAAAATACCTAAGATTAATTATACTTAACCTTATACTTAAGAATACCTAAAATGGGGCCGGCTGAGTGGCGCATTGCTTAAGAGCTGGTTTGGGATGCCAGAGGGCCCTGGTTCGGATCCCACATATGAGGGCCAGTGACACTGGTCTCTACAGCTAAGATGCTGAACAACAGCTCAACCTGGAGCTGGGCTGCCATGAGTCGCCGGCGACAGCGTAGGTTGCAGCCCCTGCTGCAGTGGGTTGCCATGGTCTACTGTGTGTAGCCAGCAGCCAACGTGAGCGGCCAGCGGCCGCTGTGAGCAGCTGTCCGGGAGCCAGCGGCTGATCTGCCTCACCTGGGAGGAGCACAATGATGGTGACAATTTGGGCTAGTGAAGCAACGTCCTTCACATCTAGACTGAAGAACAAAAAGACAGCAAATTGTCTGTTACCCGTCCCCCAGTTCTTCAGCACTGTTCCCATCCCCCAATAAAAAGAATCTAAAAAAACTCAAATAAATTATACTTAACCTTATATTCAAATTTACTCAAAATTAAGATACTGGGTGGGGTTTTCTTTAATTATCCCATTAATATCTCCTAGGAGTTTGGGACATTGATTAAAAAATTTAAGATGACCCATGTAATTGAAATCTTTTGTTTTTAGCTAATCAAATATTATAAATTGATAATACCATCAGGAGGCAAAAATATTATAATACATATAAAACTTAGACAAGTATAGACCTCAGAGACTATATATATAAACAGAATTATAAACAATTGTAGAGAGGACCTAAGATCTTACAGTTGTCCTTATAACTATAAGAGGCTGTAATAAGGAGTGGGGGGTGGCCTGCCACCTGAATTTAAAAGTTGTTTTTGTTGTTGTTGTTGTTGTTTTCTTTTTAGTTACCTCAGCCTTAAGCAGAGACTGTTTACATTTAAGGCTATCTGTAAGACCTTGAAAGTTACTGAGATTCAAAGAAATCTTTTAAGACTTACTTTTGTTAAGTTGCTGAATACAAAGGAGGAAGTGTGGTTGCCAAAGAGCTATTTAAGGGACCCCTGCACTCTGGGCCGGAGGTAGCAGAGGTCAAGGAGGTGGCTCCTTTCATGGAACAAAATGCCAAAATGCTGCCGTTTGGACTTAGGCTGCTACCTAGTCCAGGTGGCAAGAACTGACACTGCATCTGTGGGAGGCTCAGAATCTCCCACCTCCTCCTCATCAGAGGAATTCTCTACAATCATGGCATAGTGATGTCCTTCCTGTGCCAAGTCCTGAGGGTACTCATGTGGCAGGGCCTCATCTGAAGGTTCTTTTTTTTT
>NW_017735310.1:0-2071 GCF_001890085.2 Hipposideros armiger | reverse complement strand
AACATGACTTGTATTCACTTTTGTTATCTGTATATATCGAGTATTACAATTTTAATACAGTTCTTTCCTTTCTTAAAATGTGTATACATTTTTTTGGCACCCTCTGTATTAAATTACAATAAACCAGTGTATTATTATGTCAATGTAAGTTTGTGGTGAAACAAAATGGATTATACCAAAGTATTAAGGGTTTGTGGAGATTAAAGTATTTACCAATTGAAAACTTACTTGGCACTTCAGTTTCCCTGATATAGATGTAGGTAAAGTTAATTTGCAATTTTTAGCACTTGGATTTAAGCCCTTGGGACAGAGGACAGCTGGAGTCTGACATTGAAATTTTATTTTATTTATTTATAATTTGTACCCCACCAACTTCTAAAAAGGATTCAAGGCAGCTGACATTGAATTGGAGATGTGCTATCATCAATTATTATTAAAGAATTTCATGCAAATATTTTTAAAAATTCTATGTATTTGAACCATTCTTATTTTTACTTAAATACCCCTGAATAACTAGGTCGAATAATGGGTTTTATCCTTTTAAAAGGAACACTTAGTAATGATGAGGATTGTACAATGTGTTGCTGAAAAGAGCAGATTTTATTCTAAGAGATGGATAAGTGACAGAACATTTTTTTCATCAAACTAGTGTGTCCCTATCTCCTTCCTTTTTAATTATCTTTGATAATGTAATGTGATAGAAAAGATAGAGTTGGCCTCATTAGAGGTAAATATTTTGACTACTATGTGACTACTGTCTTTTTCTTTCTCATTCTTAAAATGTACTCCTTGAAACATTGCTTCACATTAGCTTTTAGAATCTATTACAAAGATCACC
Source organism: Hipposideros armiger (assembly GCF_001890085.2). NCBI lineage: Eukaryota > Metazoa > Chordata > Mammalia > Chiroptera > Hipposideridae > Hipposideros > Hipposideros armiger. The sequence goes on along the minus strand of NW_017735310.1, from coordinate 1,233 downwards.
AATTTATTGATTTGTAGTGACCCTGGACTGAATTAACAGTTGTCTATATGCGCTGTAGCTGATATGAATAAAAAAAATGAAAATAACATCTGATTTTGTAGACAAGAGTGGTTAGGTTTGCAGAAGAAGAAAATGCAAAAAGGAAAAAGAATGAAGGCTAGGCCATGAGCTACATTAAATTCTCAAAATTCTACAAAGTAGATAATTATCATCCCCATTTTGCAGGTAAGAGAGGTTAAGTGCTCATAGCTAATTAGTGGCATAACTCACATTGAAATTGCAATCTGACCCCAGATGCTGTGACTTTTCCACTACTTACCACTCTGGTAAAGGGAGAACATAATGAAGAATGAGGTACAAAACAGAAGCTAATTTCCAACACGGTGGCTGCTCATTCCTTCCCCCACTATTATTCTGTGACTGAACAATAAAACAAAATAATACAGCTTCTCCATTCAGTTCTAAAATATATTTAAAGGGTTTAACTACTTTTAAATAAGTTATATTTACAAAAATTGATGCAGATTTTTGCTTTTTTGGATTCGCGAAATAATAAAAATTAATTCTAAAGTTTAAACCTTAGAGCTGTTATTTCCAAGCATTAAATACTATTAATATTCCAAGCCTCCAATCAATCTTAGCCTGTGTGTTTATAATCTGATAATTTATAATGACATATAAACTCCTGGGAATCGATTCCAAAACTCAAATTAAAAAAAACCATTGTCAGGGTATATTATAAATGGTTCAAAATGAGCTATCGTGGCTGTAGCATTAATATTCTAGCACCAATGCACAATCAATTAAAGGTCTTTATTGGCTCTGTACATTAGTTGATAGCTTGATAGATTTGGTGAATAACTAGATTTTACCACCAGAACATGCAAGTAATAATAATAACATATTTTAATCTTTAACAACTTTCTGGAAGCATAGGTATACCCAACCTTCAAAACCACTATTATGTAACCCAACTGCTCCCTCTAGCTACCACCTTGTGTTTTTTTCCTTTTGTGGTAAAACTTCTCAGATGATCTACATAAGCTTTTTCCTCTTTCTATGTAACCTCTCCCTATATGTGCCACTTCAATTTTTACGTATCGTATTTCCCCATGTATAAGACGCTCCCATGTATGAAACGCACCTTAATTTTGGGGCCTGAAATTTGAAAAAAATGTATTGCATAAAGTTATTGAACTCAAGTTTTATTCATCATAAAATTCATACAACTCC
>NW_017735309.1:0-2072 GCF_001890085.2 Hipposideros armiger | reverse complement strand
GTGGAGGCCCAACCAAATAGCAAGGCCCACAAGTAGGGAAGGATGGAATCTTTTTGCTCAGCAGAGGATAGATGCCGGCCAAGAAGAAGTAACGTGTCTCCCTTGCTAGATCATGAGCTCCTGGGGATGAGAGCATGATTCTCATCTTTTACTCATTCATTTCATTCAACAAATATCTAAGGAGCACCTACCACTTCCAGGCACTTTGATAAGCACTTTGGGATTTTTAAAATGTTAGACATAGTCTCCATATTCAAAGAACTGAAAGTTCATCCATCCATTCAATCTGTAGCTATTTGTTGAACGCTTACTATGCAGTCAGCTGGGCACTGGAAATATTGCGGTCAACATCACACATACCATCCCTGCCCTCATACACTTCATAATCTGCACACCAAACCAAAATGTACAAATAAGCAACCAGAGTTGTATAGTATTATGATCCAGGACAGCAAGATCCTTGTGTAGCAAGGCCTAGGGCAGTTTGGGAGTACAGAGAGAGTCACCAGACCCAGTGTTTTTGTAGGGATAGGGGAGTGGGAGAGTAGAGCCAGAAAGACTTCCTGGAAGAGGGACCATCTGCACTGAATCATGGGGGATTTGAGGTAATCTCCAGAGTGTCTTAATCTATGCCTGATGTGGGGTAGGCTTTCAATAAATGATTGATGAGTGAATGCATTAATATAAAAAAATGTTCAAACCTTTCCTTCAGGGAGGATAGCTGAATTAATTAAGCCCTGATTCCAATGACCCATCCCAATGGAAGGGAGAATTATTGCGTGAAAAAACCTGCAAATCATTCATTTTTGGTTTGAAAATACATCATGATTCTTGTACATCCAAATGTTTTGCCTAAGCTAATATTGAATGAATTTTGCGTTGCATGCCTTCACTAGAATTGGTAGGAGGCAGCCAGGAGTAACTTCAGTGAAAGGAAAAAATTAATCTTGGACTGAAAGTGACATGAGTAATAGATGAAGTGGATAGATCAATTGGGATTTGCTGAAAGTTAACTGTATTCAGGGAAAATCCCCACAAAGCATAATGAATTGCCCATTATTGCCTCAACTATAAAATCAGAATAATAATATCTACTTTATAAGGTTGTAGTAATTTGAGATTAATGAGTGCAAATTATTTAGCTTTGACCTTACCCATAATATTTGCTCAAAATATCATATCAGCTATTGCTGCTGTTGTTGGCTATGTTATTGTTACAGTTCCCAAACTCTGTTGCATTTTGCGACTCTTCCCTCCATGCCTTCCTCCATGACATTCTTTCATCCAGAGCTCCTTTTACCACCAGTCAATGCCTATTCATCCATCCTTCCAGTGGCATTGCTTCCACAAAATATTTTCTAGCCATCTCCTCCCCCAGGCTGTTGAGATACCATTTCTGAACCACACTTGGATACAAACACTGATCACACTGGGCTGTTACTGCATGTGTCTGTCTGTTCCACTTGTCCTAGAACTTCCTCCAGTGCAGGTATTGGATAAGTTTTTTTCTTTTGTTTTTCTTCCTTTTTTTTTTTTGAAATTGGGAAATTGGGCGAGGGGAACAGTGTTGGGGAATTGACCAGCCAAGTTGCTGTTCTTCAATCTTAGTTGTGGAGGGCACCAGTCGCCATCTGGCTTCCTGTCGGCAGCTCGTGGCTGCTTAGCTCAAGGTGCTGTGTTCAGTCTTAGTTGTGGGTGGGCATAGCCACCATCGAACAGGCAGTCTTGTTGTTAGGAGCACGTGCTCTCACCAGCTGAGCCATCCTGCCACTTGTTGGAAGCTCAGTGGCAGCTCAGCTCGGGCGCAGCCTCACTGGCCCATGTGGGAATTGAACCGGTGGTCCTGTTGTTCAGAGCTCGCGCTCCTAAGCTAACTCTTAACGAACTGAGCCACTTGGCCAGCCCTGGATATGTTTTTCAATCTTTGTCTCCAGTTGTAAGTACACAGCCTATATGCTGTACACATGTTTGCTGACTGAATGAAAGAATGAATGCATAAGCTACAGAAAGTTATTTATTCATAAAGTATTAGAACTGAAAGAGACCTTCAAGACTATTTTATCCAATTTGTT
>NW_017735308.1:0-2073 GCF_001890085.2 Hipposideros armiger | reverse complement strand
AAATTTTAAAGTTAAACTTTTACCCTCTTTCTGGATAATACAAGAATCTTAGCATAATTAATTACATTTACTTTCCCCATGCTCACCTTAGATGCTATTATTGATGAAACTTAATTATATTAAAGGAAACTCTACCTTACAAATGTTATAATTATTATTTTATGCAGCCAATATTTATGTTGATAAATACACGTATTTACCACTTTCTTTGCCCCTCATTCTTTCTTATACTTCAGACTTACCATTTGGGAGATTTCTTCCTAAAATACATTCTTCAATAATTATCTTACATTTCACATTTCAGTGTGCTCATGGCAAACTCTTAGTTTTGTTTTTTAAATATTTTCAATAAATTATTTGCCGAAGCTTGAGCTCTTTTGGGTCCTAGCGTATTGGGGAGAGTCTCTCATTTGGACCTCGTCTCTGAGCAGGCGCTGATCTTTTATTTCTGTCCTCCTAATCTTGATACATCTTCTAAACTGAATTTTAATTTCCAGGATTGGCAAATGCCCTCAAGGCACAAATGGCTCACTGGGTCCTAGTTCTTCACTACTCTCTTGTCTATACCCTGATGTTTAAATAAAAATTTTAACAGTTTTACCCATCATTTTTTTTTCTTGGGAGGGTGGGTATTTTTAGTGGTACAGTTGGTTCAGGTAACCTATCCTACCATTACCAGAAGCTGGAGGTCTCACTTTGAAAGTCACTTCTTCAGAGACTTGACTGAGCCCAGTCTTAATTAGGTCTCCTTGTTATACATATGCATAATCCTATTTCTTCCTTTATGACATTTATCTCAATTTATAATCTTATGTTTGTTTTTATGTTAAAAAAAGTCTGTTTGCTGCCTAGATGGTTATGTGAGTGCAGGGACTGTGTGTGTGTATGTATGTACATGTGTGTGTATCAGTACCTAGCACAGTGCCTAGTTCATAGTAGCTGCACAATAAATATCTGGACTCTAGAAAAAGGAGCACAGCAGAGTATTTGTTGATATGTAGGTACAGGCTAGATGCAAAGTATCATGGTGGTTTGAATGCCCTTCTATAAAGAAACACTGTCACAATTTCATAGATCAATAAGTAAGAACTAGATACTGAGGGCTCAGAACAGCTCTTTCAAGATTTCAAGGTATATTTTCCTTCAGGGACTGCAGTTGGCATCGTAATGTGGCCAGCTCCTCCTCCTCTGTGCAGTATCTGTTAGAAAAAGCAGAACCACAGAATCAAGTACAATCCACATATAGAACATGCTGTGCTTTAATTTTGTCCTGTACATACTAAAAAACAAAGGATGAGACAAATGTTGCAATCTAGGTGTACACATTTAAAAATATTTAGGTGTACACATTTTAAATCAACAGAATTTCCAGCCCTCATTACTATTTTTTCCATAATATATAACACAGATGACCTTTAATACCAAAGTCAGAAACTTATGAGTATAGTTATTGTTACTACAATTTAAAAGTCTTTGTATTTACAGTGCTAATTAGGTTCTCAGTAAATAGGCATTAATTAATTATAATTAATAATAATAGCCAATTCTTATATAGTGCTTACCATATCCCAAGAATTATTTTAACCATGTAATGCATGTTAATTCATTTTAGTTACCTCAACAACACTATGTGGTAGGTGCTATTATCATACCCATTTTCACAGATGATGAGGAAACTGAGGCCCACTGTGAGGGAATAACTGGATCGTACAATAAGAGGCAGAGTCAGGATTTGAACACAGCCTTTCCGACTATGATGTCTGTATTCTTAATCTTACACTCTTCTATTGCAAGGAACAAGACTGAGGGATAAGTGGCTTTTAGAGGTCTCCATGCAATGGTGCAGGTTAATCAGAGACTAGAGGCTCAGTGGCAGCTTGAGGACCCTGGGCAGGTGGAACTCTGTGCATTGTTATACCACAGGCTCAGTAGACACATTTTCCTGCCTTCCATTGGGCTTATGAGTTATTTCCAAGAAGCTGATGTGTCTGGCTATGGGAAAAGGTATTTCTGTGAAAAGACCAAACAAATAATCAAACAAAAACAACAACAACAAAAAACCCCCAACATAGG
>NW_017735307.1:0-2508 GCF_001890085.2 Hipposideros armiger | reverse complement strand
GGCCGCCACCGGCTGGCATCGCTCTTTCGTGCCGTGTCCTCCAGATTCGCTTGTACGTGAAATGTGACATGCGTGCCGATATGTGCGCATCCGTGTTATCCGCACACAGGTGACCCATGGTCAAGGATGAAACATGAGCACACTTATTTAAGACAAGTTTTAAATACAAAAGTAGCACGAGCAGGGTTTCCACTATGTCCCCCTCGCCCCCTCGCACCCCTGCAGCCCCCGTTGCGGGCTCCCTGCTCCATCAGGCCTGAGGGTGGGCCACCCCCGCCAGCCTGCTGCGTTCGCGCGTGCCGCTCGCAGGACCGGGCGTCCTCTTGGGCTGCTCCCTGGACGTTGTCCTTGTCCACGGTCATCTCACTTTGGCTCTTCCTCCGCTGAGGTGGCCCTGCCATTGGGCTGGCCCCTGTGGGGGGTGGGGCACAGCCTGGTGGCTGCCTGTGCTGGTGGCATGCGGCTTGCAGAGGTGCCCTCCGCCCATGTCTGTGCCAGCTGCGCTGTGTCCATTCCCATAAGAGTTCCTTCTGGACCCTCCTGAAGCAAGTCTTCTGCAGTGAGCGTGGCCTATGAGCCCAGCATGCGCGGCCTGCCACGCCGCTGTGCTTGCTTATGGCTCCGAGGAACCCCGCAGGCGGGGGTCCTACGGGACAGGGACGAGGGGGGCATGCAAGTGCCGGGTAGCTCGTCTTCTTTTGCCATTTTAATATGTTGTTCGTGGGGTTTTTCCACATTAAATTTAAGTGTCTGACATACTGCTTTAAAATACTGTCTCATTTACCGAGCTGTTGGCACTTCCTTGAATTTCGTCCCCAGGCAAGTGCCTCCTTCCCCTTACCACATGCGGGCCACTGCTCCACCTGGAACCCGGACCACATCCTGAGGCCGCAACTAGAAGAGGGGTGCTGTCTGCAGGCACAGGGCTCTGCCGTTCCGTTACTGGAAGGGAATGGGGCGCCAGGAGGAGCGAAGCCTTGCCGGGCGCAGTGCCTGGCCCAGTCCCCTCCACCCAGCACAGGTGGCCTTCACCGGCCCGCAGGTGGGGCCAGGGCCTGGCGCGCCTGGAAGGCTTGGGCGGACTGGCTGTGTAGCCGGCCAGTGTCTTGTTTACGCTTGAAAACCCCCTCATCGCTGTTGAGACCTGTTCTCTTTTAACTCAATTTCGAAGAAATCCAAATCTTTGAATAACCTTCATCCTGAAAGGAAAGGAAGTTGGCTGCAGGTGAAAATTGATGGTCACGCGCAGAGACATGGTTCCCTGCCAGGCAGCCTCTTGAGTGTGAAGGCTAAAAATAGCCTCAGCCTCTTGCTGCTGTTGTTTGAATGTCTCCAAGCCGCTCCCNAGGACCTGCTGTGGTTCCCGGGGAGCTTGATGGGGCCACTCTTGCTGCATGGGGCGCACGCTGCCCCTGTAACGCTTACTGCAAAACAAATGCTGAAGCTGTTTTCACTTTCTGACCTTTTTCTGTAAAAGTGAAAATCCTCATCCGATTCTTTCGGTTAACAAAAGTGAGTGTTTTGTAAAAGCCGAATGCCGTGCGTGCCATGGGCTTTTGAAAGGGGGACAGATACCTGTACATACTGAGTGCCCCTGCGTGCCAGGCCTGCCGTGCCCAGGGTGCTGGCTCCTTCTCTTGACCTGTGTGTCTAGTGTGCGCCCTGCTAGGGGGCGAGGAGCAGGTGTTGGCTTCTGTTCTCCGACATGGGATTTGAATACTGCTCTGCTCCTTGGCGGCAGTCTGTAAAGTGGAGTTGGTGTTCTCTTCTGAAGTTTGGGTCTGGCAGCCCGGCCACTTTGAGGCGTCCCAAGGAGCAGCCCCCGCTGTCCTGGGCTTGCAGCCTGTCCCCCTGGCCATGGGTCTTCACGCTCTGGTGTGTGTGTGTCAGTGGTATTCACGTTTAGACTCATGTTCAGATTCACACCCTGCTTTCTTCTTATTAAAAGGCCTCCCTCCACTTTGCCTGCCCCTCAGGACAAGCCCAGAGGGCGGGGTAGTGAGACGGCCTCCTCCGTCCACAGGGAGGAGGCACACTCACAGCTTCACAATTCAATTTTCAGATGTTAATATATTGTCCTTTCGGGTTACCTTTCTGGGCTGACATTTCTATTATATCCATTTAGGTAAAAAAGCCCACCTGTTTTGTTATGGGAAAATGCCATTTGCAAAGTTATTAGAAAGCCAATCTAGTCACTAGTATTATTGCATTATCCCACCGAGGGGGCAGCTGGAATGGGTCGTGGCAGAGAAAAAATTCCAGGGAGCAAAGCAATTTTAGGAAATGTAATGAAATCAAAACAAAATGCCTTTATCCTGCTCCAAATTGAAGATGTTTATTAAGATAGGGTGTGTGGGGGTGTGAAGAGAGGTGCTGGGGCTGCCCTGGCCACGCCGGAGATGGGCGGGAGCAGAGGGTGGCCTGCCTGCCACGTGCCACCCGTGGAGCAGGGCTGTCGGGCACCCTCTGCCTCTCGCTCCACTCGCTCCACAGGCCCCCACTGCCCTC
>NW_017731761.1:1656257-1657005 GCF_001890085.2 Hipposideros armiger | reverse complement strand
CATAACGCTTGTCAAGTGCCTGCCTCGCTGTCTGGCATAGAGGAAAAGTCCTGTAACTGTCATTCACTGCCCCCACCTTTTTTTGGAGGGGGACACAATCGCAATCATTCTTCTTTGACTATGTCCATGTGTTTACAGAAAGCCGTTCCTTCCTTGAGCCAAACTCACCCAAACGTTTTGTCTCCAGCTCCCTCTCCGCTTATGTGTTGATTTAGGAGAAGATCAAAATAAAATGTGGGAAGCTGCAAGCTGTGATACTATTTCCTCCCACCCCCGCCCTTGGTACACTCTGATTATGTGTAAACAGCAAATTGCAAATTATTTCCTCTTAATTTGTCAACTCCTCAAGCCACCTCAGGGTCCCTCAGAATAAGTAATTGGCTCGGGGACATTGCACAACAATTGGCTTTGTGTAGATTTCGTCTCTAGGGAGTCTCTTTCCAAATCATGGGTATCCCGGGAGTGAGGGTACTGGTGGGGGAAGTTCAGACCTACAACAATCTGGGATCTTTCTCCCCTTTTATGGGATCTCCTTTGGGGAGAGAGATGGCACAGCAGAGAAGAGGCACGTGATCCAAAAAGACTGGATGAAAAAGCCCAGCGGGACGGGTCTGTGAGCGCCATTTGCTCTCTCAGAGTCTTCCTTGATTCCTGTTACACAGGACAGGGAATAATTCCACCCAGGAACCCCCAAACATTGCATCCTCAGGTTATATCCATAGCACTTGTGAAGCTCAACAGTCTTTTG
>NW_017731761.1:1577322-1653507 GCF_001890085.2 Hipposideros armiger | reverse complement strand
GTAACTATTTCCTGAACACTTTCATGCCAGATATTTTGGTAGGCAGCAGGGATATAATGGTTAATAAGAAATCTGTGAAAATGGGCAGGGATTTCAGATTTATTAATTCAAAGATTGAACATCTATCATGTACCAGGCATGGAAATAAATGCAATTACAGTGGCAAACAAAATACATAAGGCCCCTGCATTCAAGACTCTTACAGACAGCTGATAAAACAAACAACAGAACAGAAAATGTCCGAAAAAACTGATAAAGACTAGTGTCTCTTCCATGGCCCTAGTCATTGTCCAGTGCAAATGATGAGAAAGTCAGTAGACCATTACAATACAAAGTGGTAAGTACTGGAATGAGATACCTACAGGCAGCTCAGAGGAAGTACCTCACGCAGACTGGGATTGCAAATAAGGGCAAGGTAGGTGAGAAATGGCTTCTCAGGGCACACGATATCTGAGCTGAGCTCTGAAGGTCAAGTAGTTTGCAAACAAAGAGAGGAAGAACAGGAATGGAGCCCCAGGCAGAAACACAGTGAGAGCAATGGTAGGGAGACAGGAAATGGCTACTTCCATCTTTTGTTGGAAAATAGAATGAAAGGAGAGGCAAGAGATGAGGATCTGAAAGGGACCAGAGCATGAAGGGGTTTGGGTGCCAAGCTGAGATTCTTAAACTTGATCCAAGGAAGGGAAATAAAGAGCCACAGAAGGATTTGAGCAGGAGAACACCATATCAGGTTGCCATCTTAGAATCTTAGAAAGGAAGAGTGACTGAGCCAAGACCACAGGCAAGGAGGCCAGGAGGAGGCAAGGTGACAGTCCAGGAGAGGAGAAATGTCACTTATCCTGGGGCAACATGGCAATGAGAAATGACTCCACCCTTGGTATTATGGAATCAGAGATTGTGCAGCTGGGTGTGTCCTGGGGTCACCAAGTTCCCTCCACTCTTTTTGCAAAACACTGAGTCTTAAAGAGGGTGATGACATGCCCCCAAGTATCACAGCAGAGAGCTTAGGGCTCAGGACTGGAGAGCCTCATATTCTGAACCCCAAGCTCACTCTACAACCCCAGTCTGTCTCCCAAACCCCACAAGTTGTTTAGTAATAATAATTACAAAAATAATACTAATTACTGTGATCTAATTACTGAGCCCCTGCTCTGTGCTGGACTCTGTGCTCAGCACATGATGTGTAAAATCTCACCGAATCCTCCCAACATTCTGAAGAGTCAGAATTTCCCATTTTACAGGCGACAAAGCTAAGGATCACGAGGTGGAACAATCTGAAGTTGAGCGTCAGTGTTCAAGCTGCTACAACAAAGTACGGTGGTCTGGGTGGCTTCAATGACAGACATTTATTTCTCATGGTTCTGGAGGCCGGGAAGTGCAAGATCAAGGTGCCAGCAAATTTGCATTTGGGTGAGGGCTCTCTTCTTGGTTTGCTGATGGCCACCCTCTTGTTGTGTGTTCACAGGACCTCTTATTTGTGTGTGCATGGAGAGATAATGTGTGTGTGTGTGTGTGTCTTCCTCTTCTTAAAAGGACACTAATCCCATCATGAGGGCCATACCCTCATGACCTTACCTAAACCTCTTTACCTCCCAAAAGACACGCCTCCAAATGCCATCACATTGGGGATAAGAACTTCAACGGAACAGTTTCTTCTTCAATGGAGATAAGAGTGCAACTCCTGTGAACATGTGTGGTGAAAGATAAATGAAGTAAGGTGCGTAAGTGCTTAGCACAATGTCTGGCGCATAGAAAGTGCTCAGCAACTGAGAGTGATAATAAAGATGACGATGATGACACTGGTGACGATGATGACAGTGATGCTGGATGCTGATGGAAAGCATTAGATCTGGCCTTGACTCCACTGTGTGACTTTTGGCAAATCACTGAACTCTTTGCGCCCCATTATCCCCCATCTGTCAGATAAGGACTGTAGTCTAGAGCAGTGGTTCTTGGGTTGTGTCCGCTTGGCCAGCAGCAGCGGCAATCACTTGCCCTCCTGGTAAGCCTAATGCATGTTCAAGTCTGATCTGGTCTAGATGAATGATTTACCCGTTATTTTTTTTAATGACATAAATGCTTTCTTCTAACAAAATCAGTAAGAAGCAGGTACATATAGCAGATAAAAGCAGCAATGCTGGGTTGAAGCACAGACCACAGGACTGTCCACTCTCCCGCCCTTGCCCATGTAAAGGCCAAGGTGACATCAAGTCTCCCTGCCCTGTGTCAGTTTCCCCTGCTGACCAGAGATGGATGTTCTCCCCCCAACCCCCCGCCCACCAGCCCGCCTCCCTCCCTCGCACCCTACATTTCTGTTTACATGTCCTGTAAAGTATGAATTCGTTGTGGCCTCCTGAAACCTGGTCTATCTCTTCTTCCCTTCTTGATTTGGTTTAGCATAGGTTTGAGCCTGTAATTCAGTTAATTATTTCCCAGAGTACCGGTTTGGTGGCTACAGCAGAGCACAAGGCAGGGGAATGGAAACAAGTCCTCGGAAGCCTCTTTCCAGAAAATCTAATTTCATCATTGAGAAATCTTCTGTCTTAAGCAGCCTCCGCCACCACCATAAATTTACATATTCTATATGCCATTGCTGGAACACAGTGGGCCTGATTTGCATAATGCTGCTGGCGGGGCCTGTGCTTCTCTTGAACCTGAATGCAGCGAGAGTGAGGAAGCAATTATTAAGCTGTAGACATTGGCAAGGAGAGAGGCCTCAGATAGATTTCGACTCCAAACCTCATTCACCGCCTGGGATGCTCATTACCCAAGGCCTGGATCCCAGGCTGACGGTGGATCCAAGAGCCAGGAAAATCAGGGAATTGCTTTCCAGGTTATGTCTACAGCCAGGCCCAGGACGAATGTGGATGAGCAGCTTTGGTTTTCCAATGTCGATTGTGGGAGCAATCTTCTCCCTGTTCCCACAGGTAAGTTCGTTTCTTGGATGCTTTTGTCAAGTTGCCTTTGGCAAGACATCTCTGCCCCTTTCTGTATCACACCTCCAGATACCTACGAGATGGGTCAGCAAGGCTTTGCCTACCCTGTCTTACCACAGTGGTCCTGCTTAAAATCTATCATTCTCTGTACTCATGCTGCCTGGGAAGGTGAGATGCTATGGACCGCTCACAGCACAATCCTGCATACTTGGACTCAGGGTCTCAGACCAGTGGTCTCCAATAATCCAGGATCCACAGGTCACTCTCCGTGGTTTCCAGACCTTCCAAAGCTGTGAACTTGATCTCTGAGTCACTCCATGACCTGTCACTCCCAACCTCAGTAGTCCATGAGCATAAATGCCAGCTTCGGGCTATGAGAGGCGCCATCTTGGATTTACTGCCTCATCAATCTAAAAGGTCTCCTCCCATGCTCAATGTTCAATGAACAAGTCTTGAGTACAGGGAAATCTTCTGGTGGGACTTTGAACCCAGCCCTTTGTGACAGTTTTTAAACCAGGTTAATTCATGGAACACCCAGCCAAAAATCCACCTGTCCACTTCTACAGGTAAATACAATGGGTGTACTCATCAGGTGATGTCAACTAAAGTGCTTGGAACACTTGATAAATTTATTGACAAGGCAAGACATCATTACGCAAGATGTGGGAAGCTGACTGAGGACGACCTGTGCTTTAGTTCCTACATTTAATAATAGCCTGTGCAACTTTAATTTTTCCAAGCCTGCATCTTTCATTTCTGAGGAAATGGAAATACATTTGAAAATTCCAGTTTCACTTCTGACTGCCTCGATGCTCAAAACTGGTGGAATTCATCAGCTCCAAGATGACCCATGGCATGAAAAGTTCACTCCACGCCAGCATTTGAACAGTGAGCCAGTTGTTGGAAATTTGAAACAGCAGGTTCTTTGCTGAGAGAGAGAAAAAAAATTACATATCTTCACTTACTAAGAAGTACCGTCTCCTTAAAAGACCTCAACATTTTGTCCTCAGCACTGGCTGTCTCATTACAAGAATTTGGAGGGAACTCACTTTTTCCATGATTGCATTCAGTGTTGAATTATTTATCCAAGAAAAGGAGATTGTTCCTGATTAACCAAACTCAGGGCTCTAAAGGCATAAATGGAAATCATTTTGGTGCATAACTGGAGCTAGCGCTTCCGAGCCACAGATGGTCTTTAAAGTTAGAGTTCAGGGTTTAGACACAGGTGCATCCTCAAGCAAGTCATTAACATTTCTAAGTCTGTTTCCTGATCTGTCAAGTGAGATGATAATAATAGTGCCTGCTTCATTGTTGGCACTGGGGAATTCGATAAGGTATGTAAAGTAGTTGAGTCACATCACAGGAAGGTCAAATGACCTGTCCAAAGTCACAGATCGTAGATGGTGCAAGCAGGATTTGACCTCAGGTGTGTTTGTTCAGCCATCACCTTGCGTACTGCTACTCCCATGACACAGGAATGCTGGAGGCTGGGCTTTACAAATTCCAGTCATACCAGTTGGCTTTCTGGGCTGAACTACTGATGGGGGCTGGAGTAGGAGGTGTTCAAAGGGAGACACTTAAGAAAACATAGGATTCACTAAACGGGTCACCTCGTTTAGAAGCAGAGGTCAGTGCTATTTCCAACCTGCCCTTGTAAAGACCCAACTTTTCTTTCACTTTAGAGGTAAGTCACCCCCTTTGCTTGCCATGGGATGTGGGTTATTACAACACAGGAAATGGGAGACGAAATGATGAGAAAAGCAAGTGTCATCGTGTCCCCAGCCCCTCAATTACTGGTTGCAGCGTGGATTAGCCATGTTTCAAGTGAGCCAGTGGCTGTCTTCCCTGTAGTCCTGCAGTGAAGTTGCAGCCTCTGAGGGCAGGTCCTGGTGACAGAAATAAGTGATGCCTGTACAAGGCACAGCATGCAGAAAGAAAACAATTGCATGCTCTGAAAACACAACAGCTCATCTCATTAACAGCCAGCAGTGCCACAGCCACTTGATTGACAGTACCTCTTATAACTGACCACATACCAATGCTATGACCCTGAGGTCCAACGCCTAGGCATACACCCAACAAAAATGAATACATGCGCACCAAAGCACATGTGCAAGCACATTCACAGCAGCATTCTTTGTAATAGCCTAAAACTGAGCACTACCCAAATGGCCATCAACACTCAAACGGATAAATTGTGCTCGGTTCCCAGAGAGGTCTACCCTACACGGTATTGGCAAATCCAGGCCATAGTCATATCCAGCCACTTCCTGCTTTGTAAATAAAGTTTTATGGGGACACAGCCATGTCCGTTCATTCCATATTGTCTATGACAGCTTTTGTGCTACGACAGCAAAGATGACAGTTACAACACAGATTGTGCAGGCAACAGAATGTCAAGTACTTACTACCTGGCCCATTCCAGGACCCATTTGCCAAACCTTGCTACATAAAAGTGAAAACAAACAGTCTAGAACGTCCCTGGGAAATGTGGATGATTTTCACCAACATAATATTGAGTGAAAGTAGCCAGATGCAATTGAGTACCTGTTGCATAATTACATTTACATGAAGTGTAAAGACAGGCAGAAGTAGCCTATGTTGCTAGAACAGGGGATAACGGTTACCCGGGAGGATCGTAACTGAACAGGGCACACGGGAACTTAAGGGCTCAGAAAATGTTCTGCTGATTCTTGATCTGGGTGGCACTTCCCATAGGGTTCATTTTGTGAAAACTCATTCAGACATACACAGATGCTGTGTACCCTTATCTGTGTATGTTGTTCACCGATAAAAATTTTAAATAATTTTTTTTGTAAAAAAGGAACAGTGGGCGTTCTTAGTGATGCCAAGTATTTTCTCAATGTATTTCCTGGACGGAAAGCTCAAATAACAGATTGTCAAGTTAGAAAACAGATAACTTTAACTTTTACACATGAGCACACATTTATTCATTTGCTCTACAAATGTTTATTGATCACTCACTATGTGCCAGGTGCTGGAAATTCAGCCGTGAGTGAGATAGACACAACTCCTGTCTTCTCAGCATTTATATTCAAACTCACATGTGCCCACAGGGTCTCACCTGGGTGGGAAAGGATGGACGCTCTCCAACGTGGACCTGCATACCTGTGCACCAAAGGTGTGCATCAGTGCTTCTCTGGATTTTTCTCTCCTGCCTTTCACTACCAGAATCACTGTCACCCTCCTCCTTCAGACAAAGAGACTGATGGTGGAACTCAGTTCATCCAACATCACCCAGAAAGCCTGTGTCCTCAGGGGGCTATGGGCCTGTGCTGGCGAAACTCCACAGTTTAGTTCCCAAAGTGGGATGAGTCAGACCAGCTGGTTTCCCCAACTCACATCTGCCATGTAAGACTCCTGAAGGCCAGAAAATGAGAGACACAGAGCCTCATGACCTAGTGGCCAGGGCCTTACCACATGTGATTGAGTGACGTGTACCGAGGTTGCATATTTGCATCCCATGTCCTTGAAAGAATGGCAGAATGACAGAGCTGGAAGGTCACGAGCCCAGTCCTGCACGTTGTGAATAAAGAAATGGAGGTCCCATGATGGGAGGGGCTGGCCCAGGGCCCCATGCCCAGGCAGGGCTGGGTTTGCCAGACTCCAGCCAAGAGCCTGTCCCTTACTCCAGGTAAATGTCTCATTGCTAAAGCGCCCACACTCAAAGGGCATGGCGGATCCTCCTCTAACGGCCTCATCGCTTAGAACAAATCCAGCTCCTTACGCTGGACAAAGTTGCCCCGTGACCTTGGCCCTGCTCACCTGTCCGACCTCATCCCCTGCCATCCTCTTCTAGTGTCCTTTCTGTTCCTCGACATCCCAACTCATTTCCATCTCAGGGCCTTTGCACGTGCTGTGCTCCATACCTGGACCACTCTTCCCCCTACGTCCACAGGGCTGGCTCCTTCTATTCATTAGAAGCTTAGCACGGATGTCACCTCCTCAGAGAGGTGTCCTTCAGTTGGGCAGGTTCCTCAAGACACCAGCCTCCTCCACCCATTCTCCATCTGCCTTCCTCAGGTGACTTTCTTCACAGCACTCATCACTATCTGAAATTATCTGTTTTGTTTGTTTATGTTTGTTATTAAATATATTGGGGTGACATTGGTTAGTAAAATTATATAGGTTTTAACTGTCCAATCTTATTTGTTTGTTCTGTGAGCCCCATCAGGGCAAGGATTGCTTCTTCTTCATCACTCTGGCCCAGTACCTCCAAGAAGCTTGACATGTAGTAAGTAAGCATTTAGAATATGTTGGATGGATGGATGGATGGATGGATGGATGGATGGATGGATGGATGAAGCATCTACACTAGAGTAGCTCACAATGCAGTTACATCTCCGAGAGGCATGAGCCCGCTCATCCACCCTGATTAAGACATTCCCAGTATCGGCAACAGCTCCTGGCCACTTTGTATGTGGAAGCATATTGACCCAGGGCCGGAAGGACACTTGGCAGCAATTTGTGTTTACTTCTCTGATCAATAGTTGTCTCAGTGCTCACCCAACACAATCCGTTGCTGATGGTTATTAATTACAGTGCCTTTTCTTTCTTCCATCTCTTCACCTTTCATGAGGTTCGTCCTTGTCCATCCTCTGCCGTGGGGAGTTCCCAGGCATCGAGCTGATGTCCAAAGGGTCCCTCAGAGCATTATTCATTTTTTTCTTCTCTTTCAGAGCCCAGTGTTTGAACCTCAAGTCTGGACTCTGCCCCTATTCCCTCCTGTGCATTTTGGTAAGGACACCCGTGGAGAGTTTGGGGTGGGAACATTGTGGTGGGGAGGGCGCCTTAATTCCAACCTCGATCCTGTGCCCTTGACCTCATCACTTTCCATCACGAGGCCTTGATTCTACTCACCATCAAAGTGAGAAGGCTCTCAAAGATGCCTTCAATCCCAGATACTTCAGGATTTTTCAAGTTTAAGATTCTTCATAAAGAACCTCCACACTTGTAATGCTCAAAGGGTCAAGCACCCTGAGGCCTGCCATCTTTATTTATTGGGTAAACTGCCCATCCTTTTAATCTCTGCACTACATCCATTCATTTATTCATTCAACAATTACTTATGCATGCAGACACATATGTAACAGACACTTTGGGGAGAATCTGCAAATGCTGGCTATGTCACCGCATGAAGCACTTGGCACATGCTTAGTCACAGTCACTACTAAATAAAGTCACTCCATCCCCCTTCCCCTGGTCATTTCACTTGAGACTCCCGAGAACACTGGGGACAAAGTTCTATCATCCCTATTACACAGATGAGGAAACTAAAGCCTGGCGTGGTCAGGGACCTGCCCAAGGACATACAGCTAATGAGGGTCTCAGTCAGGATTTGATCCCAGAGCTGTCTGGCCTGAAGTTGGTCATTTGATCATTACAACTTGATCCCAACCCTAAAATACTCACCTCTTCTGCCCATCTTGATAAGAGCTTCCTGGAGGCACACTGGCCATATGCCACTGCTTCTCATCAAAGGGGCAAACACCTTAGAAAAGGACAGTGGTTGCTACAACACTGAACCGAGCCGTGGGTGGCTTATGGCCTGGGAGAGTTCACGAACGAGGTCCAATTTGTTGCTACCGATTAACATTGCACCATCGACCCCTCCCACATGGCACGAAAGTCCTCTCAGGATCAAAAAGACAGGTGACCCAGGTCATATGTGAAGAAAGAAGCTACACACCAAATACCATTTACTATGCAAAGGAGATTCCTTTTCCCTAGAATGTGCTGATGTTGAGATACAGAAATACATTCAAATTAACCCCTGAGCTATTCCTCTTCCAAATTCCCCATTTAGGGTGGACTCCTTGGCACAGGATATTACAAATTCAGAGCTTCAGGAAAGTATGCTGATTACCTTGGCCATGTGTGAGGGCTCCACTAACACGCTGTTTGATGCAGAATAGAAGCCAGAGCCCAGGGTACAAGCTTGAGCCCCCAGTGCAGCATGAAAGGCCCCCCAGGACCTGGCTCCAACCAAATTCATTCAGGAAACTCATTAAACAAATATTTATTGAGCACCTACTATACGCCAGACTTTGTTCTCAGTGTTGGAGACACAGCAGTGAACGGAACAGATGGAAGTCCCTGCCCCCAAGGAATTTACATTCTAGTGGGAGAGACAGATAACAACAATAATAAATTATAGAGCCTATTGGATGGAGAGAAGGGCTACAAAGGCAAACAAACCAGGATGGGAAAAACATAGCAGATAGTGCTATGGGGTGGGCACCGTGATTTAAAATAGGATTACAGGGGAGATCTTGTAAGAAGGAGATGGTTGAACCAAAACCTTATACCAAAGCTTCCAAAATGACCCAAGGAGAGCCGGTGGGGGCTTCACACAGTGGATGTGCAAGGGTCTCAAAGGGTTTGGAAAGTGGAGCCCACAGTGTTTACAATGGCTTAAAAGTTGGTGGTTGGAATAAAAGGAAGAATCAAAGACAACTCCGAGGTGTCCTCAGCTCCTGGGGGGTGGATCTGTCCATTTTTGTGATGGACATATCTGCGGGGATGGTGTCAGTTCAGTTTGGGACATACTAAGTTGGAACTATCTATTCCACACTCAGGCAGATTTGGCAAGCAGGCCAGATGTTTTCCTTGCAGACCTGTACTCCATGAAAAGTCCACTTTTCTTCTTTCCTGGCCCATGATGTATATCTTTGTTCAGCACAGAGCCTCTACCTGAAGCCCTCCTCCCCATCTTGGGAGGAGCAACCCCTACCTTCAATGCCAACTTATCCACAAACCTGGAACACAGCTCCTTTTCTGAAATCTCCTAGCCCCTCTCCCTGCAGCTTTTCCTACCCAGAGCCTATGAGGTTGATGATGATAGAGGACATATTTAAGAGTTGGGCAGGGTGTGGAGGGAGGCACTGCCCTCATATCTCATGAGTGACCCACTCTCTCCTCGGGAGTATGTTGACCTGCCTTTTTCCCCTGCCTCCTGAGGACCCCAGGCTCTCCTTAAGAGCCACAGGCCCTTTCACAATATGCCTTTATCGATAGGATTCCAATAAACGTTTCAGTTCCACATATAAATTCCAGGCCCTGGCTGCCCAGCAGAGGAGACCTGCTCAATCAGCAGACCATAAAGATGTAATAATGCAATTAAAAGGTATGGCCTGTCACCCCATAAAGCTGGAGATCAATGTGGGGAGGGGAGGAGGAGGCTGAAGACATCAGGGAGAAGAATCTGCAATGCCTGAAGGATGAGGAAACTGGGTGATTCAATGGGACCAGAGAACAAGAGGGGGTCCAGCTCTAGCTCAGGGTCCCATCTTGGTCCTCCCCCAGTGGGCTGGGTGTCAAGGGACCTGAGTTCTGTCTCCAGATCTGACACAGGGGGCTATGAGGTTTTAAATAAGTCCCTTCAACTATTTAAGCCTCAGTCTCCTCACCACCAAAATGGGTATAATTATGACGCTACCTTTTTCACAAGACTTGGTGCAGAATAGACCCAGATAACTTTAATGCTGGAGGGGTTCTAAGTCAAGAGGCTGCAAAATCAAAGACCTAGATAATGACAGATCTGGCATATAAACCCAAGTCTGCAAGCTCTTTGTCTTTCTGACAAAGCTTCTTTCCTCTCCAGCCCTTCCATTCTTAGGGCTGAATACACTGGACACCAGAATAACAAGCAGGAGATGAGTTACCATGGAATGAGAATGGGGCTGCAGGACAAGTGCCCAGGGCCAGGTCTGCCGCTGACGCTGTGTTGTCTTGAACAAGTCACATCCTCTCTTTGGGTGTCCATTCCTTCATCTCTAAATGGTATAAAAAATGAAGAAACAAAAACTCATAGACACAGACAATAGTTTAGTGGTTACCAGAGGGTAAGCGGGGGAGAGGGTGGTAGATGAGGGTAAAGGGGATCAAATATATGGTGATGGAAGGAGAACTGACTCTGGGTGGTGAACACACACTGTGATATATCGATGATGTATTACAGAATTGCACACCTGAAACCTATGTAACTTTACTAACCATTGGTACCCCAATAAACTTTAATAAAAAAAAAGTTCACCTGTCTTGTACCATAGCCTCTAATGAGATAACGTATAGAAAAGAGAATTCTATAGCAGCAATAACAACACTTATAGTAATTAATATTTGTTAAGCCTCTATCATGGGCCACTTTATCACCCAATAACCTTGTGAGCAGGTGAAAGAAATGAGGCTCACAGAACGTGGCAGAAGCGATACTGTGCCAGCTTCCAGCCGGGACCTCACTTGCAGTTCTGCTCCCTCCCTTGGACCCTACCCATCCACTATGAGTTCAAGCCCAGGCTAGCCAGAGAGAAGAGAGGTAGAGTTATTTACTCAAGGCCACTGCCTTAGTCAGTTTGGGCTTCTATGACAAAAATGCGATAGGCTGGGGGACCTTAAACAACAAAAATGTATCTCTCATAGTTCTGGACGCTGGAAGTCTGAGATCAGGGTGCCAGCATGGTTGGGTTATAGTGAGGGCTCTCTTCCTGGTTGACAGATAGCCATCTTCCTGCTGTGTTCTCACATAGCCAAGACAAGAGGGCTCCTGTATCTTTTATTAAGGCACTAACCCCATTCACTCTTATGACCTAATTACCTCCTAAAGGTCCCACCTCCAAATACCTATCACATTGGGTTTTAGGATTTCAATATATGATTTGGGGGGGGGGGGAGACACAAACATTTAGTCTATAACAACCACACGACCGATAGGATGGATCTTAACTGAGAAACAAGTATCTTAACTGTCTTCCTCCAGAGCTCAAGCCCACAACACTCTATTGACTGCAAACTGTAAAGCTTTATACACATGCATTACCGTCAATGAACCCTCTGGAGCCCATGTGCTTTCCTGAAGCAGTCACTAGGAGGGTGGGGATTCCACAATGGGTGCGAGGTATGAGCTGGACCCCTGGGGCTGGAAAACTTACCATTCATCGAATCATAAAGAATTTGACTGGCAGAAATCTCGAATACAATATTCTCCATCTTGTTTACTGCACAGACATAATACTGAGATCCAGGGAGAGGGAGGGATTGCCTGAGGCCCAACAGAGCATAATTGGTGAAGGTGGGGCCAGAGCTCAAATATGCTGACTCCGAATTTAGTACTTAAATCACTGTCCCACTCAGACATCCAAGGAATAGAGGCTGAGAATGGAAATGAGAATCACTGGGAGAGAGAAGAGATGAACCAAAATTTACCTGCAGACAGGAGAGAGGGTGAGATGGGCCAGAAAGGCCCAGTTATCTCTGGAATGATGAGGAGCTTTGGATAGTTTTGGAAATTAAGGACTTGGAACCAGAGAACTTTCAGTTCAAGTCTTATGTGATCTGTTGATAACAAAATAGGCCCTGTTTTCTACCCCTCTCTGTGTATTTGCCATTTGCAGTGTGTCGTTATAGTTCCTTCCATTGGGAGGTGAAGTCTACCTCTTCAGTTTGAATGGGCCACGGGACTTGCTTTAACATAGAATGTGGCAGGAAAGATATGGTGCCTTTTCCAAGTCTGAGACCCAAGAGGTCTTACGCATTTCTGTTCTTTTCTTAGAACTTGCCCCTCTACCATGAGTCTCCTGGAGGATGAGAGCTGGGTGGCTCTTAACTCTCATCATCCCAGCCCAACAGCCTGACTAGCCAAGCACTAGACTTAGGTGGGACATCCTAGCCCATCTACAGTAGATGCATGAGTGAGCCCAGTTAAGATTAGCTGAGCCCAGCCAAGACCAGGAGAAACACCCAGTTGATCTGTAGACCTATAAGCTATAATAAATGCTTATTATTTGAAGCCTCTGAGCTTTGGAATTATTTGTTACTCAGAAATAGCTAACTGATAACCTCTTGATTCCCTTACTTTATAGCCTTCTGATTGGGAAAATCACTTCACCTCTCCAAGCCTCAGTTTCCCCATTTGCAAAGGAGTGGTGGTGGTGATGATGATGATGATGATGATGATGCCAACCCACCAAGATCTTTGTGACAATTAAACAAGAGAATACATCAAGGCTAACAGCACAGTATCTGGCATACAGTAAGTGCTCAATATATGTTGATTTCTTTCTTCCAGGAGCCAAGCTATAGCCTTGATCCACCCACCAAGAGATTAGAGGGTATGTGGTTTGCTCCCAGGGACCATTGTAGAAAGACCTGTAATTAAACTGAGCCTAGGCTAATAGGTCTTGGAATTGCAAACTCAAATCCTTCGGTGTCTCTGGATTCCTCTTGAATCCCTGCCCCGCAGGCCAGTCGGGACAGAGGCAGTGCCAGGCCAGGCGGCCTCGATGCAGGCTGAGTTCAGCAGTGCAGTTTGCTCTGCTTGCCAGAGCTTGCATGTTTACATACATCCCATAATTACCATCTGCACAGCCAGCGGCATTTGTTGCAAATGGGCCGTTTCCATCTGTTGAAGCAATTTCCTCAGAGGAATTTGCATTGATCACTTTTTTATGCAAAGCTTTTGTATAGATCATTTTTCCCCCCCAATGGTTTTTAATAGGTCTAAATATTTGAGGGGCAGGGAGGGGCCTCAGGAAGAAGGAGGTTGGGGGACTGTGGAGAGTTGTGGTTGGGGGAGAAGATGGGGGAAAGGCTGCTCTTCCACAGCACTCCACCTGTATTCTTCATCTGCAGCAACACAGCTCGCTCAACCACTGTTCAGGACCCCAACCCAGGCGATGCCATTTCAAATATTTATTGTTTGCCTTTATACTTGAGCTGGTAGCTCCTGGTTAACCAAGAGGCCTCAAATGAGGGAAAATGGGGCGTGGTAATTAGCCAAGCAACTGGTGACTCCAGCTCAGAGCGTTGTACCTGAGAGGACCAGATGGACGATTTTGCATATTTTTGACAGCTGTAATGAACAGGGCAGCTCCGCATTGATTAAATGTCTGGGAAATTAGTGCAACCCTCTGGAGCTTCATTATTTACTATTTCTGCTCAAATTCTCAGCAAAGTTTACACAAGCAGAAGTCTGTAGTAAGAGAAGGGGAGAAAGAGGAGACCGTTGAATGAGATGATAAATGCTTTCTAGGGCCCCAGACCAACAGATGCAGCATGGAGGAGTGACTGTAATTTTGGCATTGAGCTCCTGGAGGGTAATATTCTTGGTTGATTCAGTTCTGCATCTCCCGTGTTCGGCCCAGAGAAGGCTCAATGAAAGCATTGGTCCTAAACAGAACATTTGACTAGAAGTCAAAACCTAGGTTCTGGACTCATGCAGAGACTTGAGACTCAATAGGCAGATGACAGACAGTGCCTTTAGAGCAGATAAAGTCACATCCTCGAAAATATAACTCTAAACCTTTAGTAAATAAAATAATAATAATAATAATGTGCAAATAACTGCTATCCCTGCCACCACCCCAGCCCCACGTTAATTCTCCTTTGAGCATCATGACCCTGAGTGGCTAATAAATGCTGAATAAACAAAACAAGACTCCTCTAAACATGCCCCAACAAGACCCAGGTGGAGTTTTTCAAAGTATGGCCCGCAAAACACCTGCATCACCGAGGGATCTGATTACAAATGCAGATTCTTAGGCCCCTGTAAAAGAAAAAATTACTCAGACACTTGTTAAAGATGGTGAGGAAGACTTTATTCAAGGAGGTGCTGCTACAAGGGAGATTTTGCAGTAGGTAAGGGAGATCAGGCTCAACTTCAAATGAGTACAACAGAAAAAGGGGGAATTCATAGCCAAGGAGCAGAATTGGGGGCGGGAGGGTGGTGGTCCATGGATGGAAAATTACGAAGAGGTAGAATAACTCTTTGCTAAACTGACCTAACAGGATTCTTGCTGAGCAGGCCAGAGTGATAAGATATCAAGGGTGAGGGATGAGGAATTTTATCAGATAATGAGTGATCAGAACAAGAGAGGGGGATTTTTGCTAAACTGACTAAGCAGGATTCTTACTACACTGGAATAAGTGGGTCAAAGACACAAGCCAAGGTCAGAACCTAATCAGAAGAGGCGTCAGAGGAGCTGGATAAAAGTTTGGTCAAAGGAGAGAGTCTCTGACTAAGAACAACAGGCTAAATAAACTCCCCAGGGGAATACTAAGTTGGAGAATGACTGTGGGCTCTAGAATTTTGGGTTAGAATCCTAGCCCTATCTCTTACCAGTCATGTGCCCTGGACAGGTCAGAGGTGCCCAAATGAAAGGCCTTGGAGCTGTCCCTGGTGCTGCCCTAAGCTTTGCCACGTAATAGTCTATTCTCAGGGCTGGCCGAGTGGCTCAGTTGGTTAAGAGCTTGCTCAAGAGTGCGAGCTCTGAGCAACAGTGGTTCGAGTCCTGGCCCGAGCTGAGCTGCCACTGAGCTGCCAGCAGGTAGCAGGATGGCTCAGCTAAAAAAAAAAAAAAAGTGTACATAGTCTGTTTTCCCCATCCTAACTCATAACTCATCTTCATTCGGTAAGCCGCGTTCTGTTCCTTCCACTGGTGCCTGATCGCCTGTGCATGACTCATACTAGGAAAAAGCATTCTGAAACTTCTGTATATGCTCAGACCCTTCCTTCTCTTCAGCCCTTTTAGAGGCCTCTCCTACTTCTTATCCCACCAGTCTGACTACCCTTCACCTAACACCTGTTGGGTCTAGCCTTTGGTAAATGCATGTATTACAACAGAATTTCAATGCCTCTATCAAAAGAGAGAGAAAAGGTCTGGGTAGGAGTCTAGGCATCAGACCGATGTGTAGATTGGTGTAAATGACCTCTTTGGTTACAGTTTTTTCTTTTATCATATTCACAGAGATGAATCAGGTCTTGTCTAGTATAGTAAGCCTTCAATAAATGTTGAAAGAATGGAAGATGGATTGATTTAATAAATGATACAAAAAATGATGATTATGACAATGATGAGATGACAATTATGGGGAGAGTGATGAGGGTGATGGATCCACTTTTCCACAAGCCACACAAAGATTTACTCATTTGTATCGCTGGCTCCTGAAGACATTTGTGTTTGAGACTATGGTTTATTAGCAGAAGGAAGATCTAGATGGATGGGTGGATAGATGGGTTGTGGATGGATGAAAGGATGGATGGATGGATGAAAGGATGGATGGATGGATGGATGAAAGGATGGATGGATGGATGGATGGATGGATAGACTGTGGTTGGATGGAAGGATGGATGGAGGGATGGATGGATGGATTGTGGATGGATGAATGGATGGAAAGAAGAACACAAAGAGTGATGGAGGAAGAGAGGAAAGGAAATCAGATATAAAAGGAAAGAAAAAGAAGAGAATGAGGACTATAGAAAGAAAATAAAAGCAGAGAGAGGAAGAAAACCATAAATTCCATTGTGCTGTAAACACTCATCAAACAAGACTAAGAGAAAATGAAGCAAGTTCCTCTAATACATCATTGAATATTACTGTACTTCATTTACTTTCCCTCCAATTAGGCAAAAAGCCTCTTCTATTAACAGCTACCCTTGCAGATCCAGACAAAAATTAACTCTGGTGCCTCATCCTGGCAGCAGGGCAATTGATTCTTCCCCCTAATCTGTTTATTTCATTAGCAATACATTTATTTGGTACATGCATTTTGCCACGCTGCTGCAATGAAATGGCCCTGCAAGGTGTGGAGCATGGGAGAGCGCTTGGAATATTAACCAAATCGCTATTACCGCCATGGCAGTGCTTAAAGATCATATGTAAATCAAATGTCAGGGGAGAAAACTGTAGCGAGGGCTGTCAGGAAACAATTTAGCAGTGGTTAAAGGCGCAGCTCATGGCTGGGTGAATTGTGAACTTTGCAAATGGAAAACCAAGCTGGCTTCCACGTGGGAACTGAAGAGACCTAAAGAAAAAGGAGTGGAGGGGCTGGGGAAATGGATGTCCATAGCCCACAACATTGAAAACAGATAAACAACAACAAAAAGCCACATTCGCTTCTAAATATTCACAGCCAGCTGCTATGGTGAGTGCCCATTAACAGTGAATTTGGCCTGTTGAAGAATTTCACAACTGTTTCTGTCCTGTTCATCTAGAAAGGAGGGTTTAATTACATGGAGAAAAGCAGTTGTTTAACAAAAGGTGGTGTGGGCTCTTTATGTCTAAGTGTCTAGAAATGGGTTTCCATGTCCCAAAACAGATGACGACGACGATGATGATGATGATGATGATGGTTTATGTATCACGTGACCCAACAAATTGTGACCTATAGTTCTTTTCCTTGGAAATTTATCCTTGTGAGTTGAGTGTGTGTGTGTGTGTGTGTGTGTGTGTGTGTGTGTGTGTGTGTGTGTGTGTAATAATTGGCAGGGTACTTTGTCAAGATGCAGTCGCTGCTCAAGGTATTTCAAGCAGAAAAGGATTTAACACAGGGAGTTAGGAGCTTCTTTAATTGTTGGGAAGACAGAGGAAGCAAAGCTCAGGAAACCTTCCAGAAAATTCAGAAACTCAGGAATCATAAGGAGTAGTCCTGGGAGAGGTTGACTGCCCGTATCCGGGAAGTAAACAATTCTCAAAGCTAACCTAGAAGCCACCCGCAGCGCCTATGTCTTCTCTCTACCAACACCTTGTACCTTCCGGCAGCTTCCTCTGGGATATTATGGCTTCTCCTTTTTTTCCACCTTTCAGATCTCATCCAAGGGCTGCTCCCTCTTCCAGACAACCCCCTCTCCATAAATTGCATTTCGTGGAAAGGGTGCTTTGGAACTCAACTCCTGACTCCGGCGCCAGAAATGAGTGATTGGGCGTATCAACTCACCTCTCCGAGTCTCCCATTCCCCAGTTCTGAAATGGGCTTCATAGGATCTGGTCACAGCAGAGACGTTGCTGGGATAGTACAAACTGTGTCAGTGCTGGACACATAGTAGGTGCCCAGTCAATGTCAATGGCTTTTTGTCCTCTTCCTTGTACCCTTGTGTCTCCCCTGGGAGGTTCATTTGAAACCAATTTCCTCCATAAAAAGATATTGCCAGGGCACATGGAGTGAATTCCCAGGGTCCCAGGTCTCCCCCCTCCCCCCGGGGAAAAGTCCTCCCTGGAAGAAAGCCATTAAGGATTTAATTTCTTATCATCTCCCATTCCAACTAGCCAGAGTGTTATGAATAATATCCTATTAGCTGGAGACATTCAAACAATCACCCGTTAACATGTTCTTACGGCAAAATGATGAAGCGTCCTCCGAAATCACGGCGCTTATCTGCGGCCCACTCAGCAGGCACTCCATCACGCCCACCAACGACACTTCTTGTATTGCTCTCTTGGATTTCAACTAATCACTCCGGGGGCAGCAGGCAGCACGCGCACTGAGAGCTCCCAGGCTGCAGGTTCCTGGGACAGAGACTTGTCTCCCCCTGGGCCTGCCCCTTGGGCATGGCAGAGGGCCTGCCCCATCGGGGTCCATAGCAGCTTTCCCAAAGATAACTATTAAGCACATCCCAACCATGTACTTATTTTCTTACAGGGAAACCAAGTCAGTGAAACACTGATTGTGAAACACATTGACGCAAGAACAGACAAGAATAGAGTTACACGGAGGAGTTATTTAAAGAAAAACAATGAAACCACGAAAACAGAGACATCAACTTTCAAGTTAGAAGAGCCCCTACAAACTGGCTATTGCAGTTTTTCTTTTTCCCCTCACCATCCCCTGCCAAAAAAAAAAAAGAAAAGTGCCCCATACGAGTTTAGCTCAGCAAAGCTTTCTCTGGCTACGGAAGCCAGGGAAGCACTGAGGAATTGGAGGCCATCTTGCTGCCTCAAAGTGCACATCACATGCTAGGGACTCTGACCCACCCTGCAGGAAAGACAGCCATTTAATTTGATCCGTGCAATGCTTGCCAAACTTATGTAACCACAGAATTCCTCTTTTTCTTCCTGCATCTGCCAAAAGAATTCCTTGGTAATGACGGGACCTTCTAGGGACCGTGAGCATACGTTTTCTTTGTTTTGATAGTCCCTCTTGATGAAAAGGGATGTTTTTGTTTGTTTGTGTTTATACTAGTCTGAGAGTAAATGGAAGTGTGATGCATATTTCATAAAATGGTTCATTTTGAGGACTGTGGATGGTGATCCTGACCCCGTGGAGCTCTGCTACAAGGAAAGAGGAAAAGAACTACCATGTACTGTCTCTGCTATACGCTGAGCGCATCAAACGCATGTACCGTTAACCTCACGATAATCCAATGATGTGTATCCCATTGTTCCCCCCTTTTACAGATGAGAACACTGAGGCCCACGTGGCTACTTAAAGAGCCAGATCTCCCTAAGCCCATGGTCCAAAGCACCTTTACCAGTGACACCAACAATCCTCAGTTCTTTGGGATCCTGGGGCCTCCCCTTTAAGGACATGAGGAGTCTGGGTGTTCAATTGTAGAGGGTTCAGGGACTCACGAAGGTCCAGGATTAAGGCTACCTGTGATTCGATACTGCTGAGACTACAGGCAGCGAATACTGTGCAGAGCTAAGCTGATGAAGAAGGAAGCTGTGTTCCCCACTACCACCCTCATGCTGTGAAAAGAAGCAAAGCATCGAGCCAAGCAAGATCCAGTCTTCCTGTTCTCAGCATGCAACAGCCCAGAAGGTTTCACTAAGCCCCACAATCAACCTGAAAGTCCTTACTCTTCATATACCCACTCGATAGATGAGCAAACGGAGGCTTGGGGAGGTTGCTGAACTCGCCAAGAAGTGAAGTCCTTAGAGTTCAGGAGAGAACAACATGTCGTGGGAAGAAGGCAGAAAGCTCCAAGAAGGAGGAATCCATGATCATTGTTTCGCACTTTCGCTGTGGCATGGCAGGCTGGAGTTCCCCATCTGGTCCTCACAGAAATTAGAACTAAACAGGCAGCCCAGCTCCCATGTTATAGATGATAATACTGAGGTCAGAGGTTTGAAGTGAGTCCTCCTGGACCACGACAGGGTGAGATGGGGATGGGCTCTTGTTCCCAGCCCAAGCCTGACCTCTGTTCTCTCCCCTTCTCTCACCCCCTCTAAGGAACTTCAGTCACAGTTCTTATTCTTGGGGTTGCAGATTCATATGGAAGCCACAGGTCAGGAGCTCGCAGAGACCAAAAAGAGATGGCTGAAGGAAGGATGCGCCTACTTCGGGGAACTTCCACGCTTAAGTGCTTCCTTTCCCCTTCTCTCTGACCTTGGGTGGCCGCTGTCGCCTTAAGTGCACAGTAATACACTCTCAGTCACTGTTCAATGCCCAGGGGAATGGTTTAAGGCCCTCCACTGGAGTGAATATTTTTATGCAGGCTATAATTTCTTTTAAGACCTTCACAGCGTTCCTGCAGCCTCCACCGTGCCCTCTCCTCCTGGGAGCGCGTGTGGCAGAAAGAAACGCCACTTTCTAATGAGGGGAGCAGCAAGCTTCAGGCAAAGGAGCCCAGGCTGAGCCGCCCCCCGGGGCTGAGGGCAGGGACTGCTTTCTCATTGTCTTCTGTTCCCTCCCCCTAAAATCCATCCTCAGTGATAATAACTATGGCCAATATTTATAGAGTGCTTTCTAAGTGCCAGGCCTATTATAGACACCAACACTTAGCGTCTTGTTTGATCTCCTTAACAACACTGAGAGGCTGGCATCCCATTTTATGGATGAGTGACCGAAGTGTAGGGAAGGCTGCCCAAGGTCACACGGCAAGAAAGGGGGAAGCCAGACTAGAAACCTAGGGAGCCTGAGTTCTACACATAATGCAAACTGTTCTCCATCCAGCAACAAGAGGGCTCACTCCACAGAACAAACCCTATCAAGTCACTCCTCCATCCCCAAACCCTCCTGTGGCTCCCTATTGTCCTAGGGCTGGAGACCAAGTCCCCTCCCACTGTGTCCCCAGGTCGCACCTACTCCACCCTCTTTTTGCCTCACTCTCACCCTGGCTCTCAGCAAAGGGCTGCACTGGCCTCTTCTGTTCCCAAAACACTCCACCGTCTTGTTCTTGCCAGAGGGCTGTTGCACCCGCGGTTTCCTCTGCCTGGAGTGCTCATAGGCACCTCCCTTCAATTCACCCTTGCCTGGTTAACTCTGTCTCATCCAAACACCTCCTCTGGGAAGCCCACCCTGACTGCCACTCTTGGTCAACACCTCCATTATTTCTCCTTTGCCGCATGGACCACATGTCCACATTTCTTTTATTTATTCACATAAACTCTTACCTTTGTTTATGTGAATAGTTGACTCATATCTGTCCCTCTAATTACACTGTCCATGCCAGGAAGACAGAAACAATGATTATCTTGTTCACTGGTATTTTCCCGGCTCCTGGAATCATGGGCAGTCTAAAATATGTGCTGAATAACTGAATAAACAAACAAGTGTGTGAGTGAGTGAGTGAGTGAGTGGCTGAGTGACTAGACACAGGGAAGGAGCAAAGCATTCAGGTTGGCAGAGTAAGTTCTGTAAGGCTGGGACTAAGGTAAGGCAAGTGAGGCAGAACTTAAGGAATACGAAAAAATTCAGTGATCATGATAAATGTTTTAATTCATTAATGCATATTTTTAAAATTTAAATTTAATGCAAAAAAATCCATGGTAAATAGAGTCTAAAAAATTTAAATGAAGTGTCACGCTGAGTCACACTAGAGCCTGAGGCAAAGGAAAAATCAGTAATACTAATTCTGCTTGTGTTTAAAATGTTGATACTTTGTTCATCAAAGATTTGCTTGCAGTAACTTTCATTTTAAAAAAATACTTCATTGAAGTGTTTTTGATCTTGACTACTGGATTTTTTTGGCATCTTCTTAAATTTTGTACTCAGTGGTGGCCTCACTCTAGTCCTGGCTTGCTTCCTGTCTTTGCTTTGCCATCAGATAGCTCTGCAACCTCAAACAAGTCACTTGGCCACTCTGGTCTTCGTTGTTGTCATCAGTAAAGATGGAGCAGTCAGCATGAGGCGACCCAAAGTTGGTGCCTTCATCTCTGAAGATGAAGGACCCCATTGTGCGTTTGGCACTTACTAAGATTTTTGAAGATTCTTTGCAGTGCCAAACCAAGAGATCAGGTAACTGGGTAGCTCGCTAACGGGAGCTTCTGTGGCATCATCCAATGGCCAGCCACTAGACGGGTCCTACCTTCGTTGTCACATCCTGGAGCCTGGAATTCTCTCTTCCCTGACATCGTGCAACTACCCATGCCCTTTTAGAAGTGTGAGACGGGGAAAAGGGGGTCACTTAGAGGGGCAGATGTTCTCCCCAGAAGATGCTGTAAAAAAATAAATAGGGGCCAGCCGTGTGGTGCAGTTGGTTAAGAGCACAAGCTCTGAGCAACAGGGTCGCTGGTTCAATTCCCACATGGGCCACTGAGCTGTGCCCAAGCTGAGCTACCACGGAGCTGCCAATGGGCAGCCAGGTGGCTCAACTAGTGACAGCACATGCTCCTAACAACAGGGTTGCCAGTTCGACTCCCACATGCAATGGTGGGCTGCGCCCCCCCGACCCCACCCCCCCTCTGCAACTAGATTGAAAGCGGCGACTAGACTTGGAGCTGAGCTTGCACCCTCCGCAACTAAGAGTGAAAGACAAAAACTTGACTTGGAGCTGATGGGTCCTGGAAAAACACAATGTTCCCCTTCCCCAATTCCCCAACACTGTTCCCTTCCCCAATTCCCCAATAAAATATTTTATAAATAAATAAATAAATGCAGCCACTTTGAAATGGAGTGGGAGCTGCTATGCCAGAGAAACTGCCTTACCTGTCTTATGCCTCAAACCCTTGAAACATTAAAACGGGAAAATAACCTTTGGACTGGACCTAAAGCAACATTGTGTCCCAAAGAACTGTTTGCAAGAATAACAAGAAAGCAAATATTATGACTACGGGATGATGACTACCTGGCTGAAAATTAAAGACATTGTTCAGGATTAGCATCCCTATGTTAGCTTTTCTGCACCAGTAGAAATGCCTTCCTTCTATTGATGTCATTGTTCTTCCCTCTATCATAAATACCCTCTGCCTTTGTCTCCTAATCAGAACACTATTTGGGCTTCTGCCTGAATCAGTGCTTCCTGAATAGCTATTCTTTGATCTCAAATAAAGGCTTGTTGCCTCTCAATTTGGCCTTTTATTTTTAGCTCAATAGTGCCCTTTGGGTAAACGCAAAACAACCTCTCCTGACTCCTCAGTTCACTCTGTCGTCTGCAGAAGAAAAGTATTGTGAAAACAGCACAAACCGTGCAGCTGGATAGAGGTGAACTTGAATCCGGCTGTCTGGCCTTGGAAAGTCACTTCACCTCTATGACACACCATTCATTTATCAAAAACGTATAAGGGATGTCTTATGACAGAAGGCCATAGATTCATGGATGCACCTACATATAGGGAAAAACGGGATCAAATTCTATACAGCCTTCTGCAAAGATATATTTTTTCACTTGTTGCTTCTTGAGTATCTTAGTATAGGGTTTAGAATGCAGGTATTAGAGACAGATCACCTGGTTTGAATCTCCGATCTGCAACATGCTAGCTGAATAAATGCCCTACTGTTCCACTGCCACCTGTCCTCAGTGTTCACGTCTGTAAAATGGGGAGATGATAATGCTCATAGTATAGCTGAGATTAAGTGATGGACTTCAGGGAGAGTGTCTGACCACTAATCAGGGTTTGGTAGATGCTGGATAATATTATTCCAATATCTGACTTTGGTTCTTTTTGGCTATTACATAGTATTCCAGAATGCACTTATCTTTTACCCTGTTGATGGACAGCTGGGCTCTTTTCTAGACCTACTGTAGAACAGCATGATAAATTGGAGATTCAGGTTCCACTTGACATTGATCACAGTCATTATTGCTAAGAAATCGAGAGGTTACGCAGCAGGGAATACAAAGGGGAAGGTTTGTTTTGTCAGGATGGTATTGATGTTTTACAATGAGAAAGTACTCACGTACAGCTCGTAAGAGAGGAGGGAAAAGAAAAAGAAAACAAAAAGTAGAGAAAACAGAAGGAAGGGAGGAGAAGTAAAGGGTAGAGGTTTGGTAAATGGGATGTAAAATACCAGACATGAGATCTAAAACATACCAGGTGCCCCCAAAATGGTAGCAGTTACATAATCCTGGAATTATTTGGCATCTGACCAACCCAAGAGAGTGAAAAACTCTCTCAGGTTCATTGTATTGTGGCGTTAAAGGACTGGCGATGTGTGTGCATGGCTATGTATGTGTGTGTGCATGTTTTCATGTGTGTGTACCCCGTGTATGTGTATATGCCAGCATGTGTGTGTCTATGCATTTGTGCATGCATGTGTCTCTGTGTGTATGTGTATGTAAATGCATGTATGTGTATATGTGTGTCTGCATATGTATGTGGTGCATGTGTGTATGTCTGAATGTGTGTGCGCATGTCTGTGTGTACATGTGGATGTGTATGAGTGTGTGTCCTTACATATGGGTGCACGTCCTCTGTCTGTGTGTGTGTGTGTGTGTGCACACGCGCGTGCACACACACACACACACACACACACACACATGCACGCATGCACTTCATCCTTGGTAGATAGGAAGCCCAATAAATGAGGTGATGGGTAATGGATGTGAAACAGTTTTGAATACTGCTCATCCCCTGCACACATGTAGCCAGGGAGGGTTAACATTTAAGTCCAGAAAGAAAAGCCATCTTGATTGATCTCCCTGACACCTTCCCCTGTCCCTTTGTTTTCCTTAAATTCTCTAATTGTCACCTCTGTCCACACAAAGAGCGGTGGATCCCAGCAGCATGTAATCTTCCCTGCCCCAGTCATTTGAGAAAGCCAAGCTTTCCGGTTCATGGAAGATCACCTCTGTTTAATTACCATTTTGAAAATTACATTTTGGATAGAAATCTCTGCAAAACACACTCTGTTCTTTGATCATTTGCACAGGGGCCCTTGAACTACATCTCCGATCTGTCATTATGAGCATCACTTATACTCCAGTGAGAGCGGAAAGGCGCTGCCGTGTCCCTGCATCACTCAGATTTTGACATTCGTGAGGCTTTTCCCAAACAGTCCTTTCTCTTCCTGGCCCACTGAGGCATCAGCAGCACCATCGTCTTCTTCCTGCAGGCGTTTTTCTCCTTCTCCATGTGTTCATTTCCTTTTTCATTTGTTGCATCTAACCTGCAGACTAGGTCAGCTAACTGCTTTTATTAGTACTGTTTGCAAAATCAGAGTAACAAGGCTCTGAGTGAGAACCAAGAGTTGCCAGTTAGAATGAGGGATTTATAGCATTTAGTCCTTGCTCTCATTGGTTGTTGGGTCAGACTCCTGGTCCTCCAAATTAAAAGAGCTGTACCAGGCTGAACAAAGGCTCCATCTGTTTCATTCATTTATTCATTCATTCATCACAGGTTTATGGAGTTCCAGCTACATGCCAGGTGTTGCTCTCAGCCTCAGGGCTTTAGGGAGGACAGAGGCTTTCTGGATATCTGGTGCTCCAGAGCGATGAAGTGCAGATAGGTGAGATGTTCCTGAATTAGACATGGAACTTGCCCTTAAGATTTGGGTCTATTTGGGGAGACAGGACATCGATGCCTACACAGTAGACACACAAGGGTATATGCTAACACTCAGAAACACACACATGTACACACATGTACATGTTTGCAAACACACACATTCACACATCAGGCGGTGTGTCCGAAGGGCTCAGTGTAGAGTGAGTCAGCTGAGTATTTGAGGCACTAGGGGAGGCAACCCTCCCTACCTTGCTGTCACCTCCTCTACTTGAGGTGAGTCTTTCATGGCAAAAGACTAGGGAGAGTGTCAGGAGACCTGGAATCTAGTCTCTGCACCCCAAATGACTCTACATGCAATTGTGATCTTGTTTCCTTCTTTTTTTATTGAGATATAATTGACATATGACATTGTATTCATTTCAGATGTACAACATAATGATTTGATATATGTATGAGGTCTGACAAGGAAGTTTGCGAACTGCTTACAACAATGTTGCTAAACTTTTTTGATATCAGAGGGATTATTCATTGTGAATTTGTGCCAACTGGGCAAATAGCTAAGCAAGTTTACTATTTGGAAGTGCTGAAAAAGCTGCGTGAAAAAGTTAGATGATCTGAGCTTTTCGCCAACAATTCATGGCTCTTGCATAACGACAATGCACCAGCTCACACGGCACTGTCTGTGAGGGAGTTTTTAGGCAATAAACAAATAACTGTATTGGAACACCCTCCCTACTCACCTGATCTGGCCCCCAATGACTTCTTTCTTTACCTGAAGATAGAGGAACTATTGAGAGGAAGACATTTTGATGACATTCAGGACATCAAGGGTAATAGGTGAGAGCTCTGATGCCTATTCCAGAAAGAGTTCCAAAATTGCTTTGAAGGGTGGACTAGGCGCTGGCGTCAGTGCATAGCTTCCCAAGGGGAGTACTTCGAAGGTGACTGTTGTGATATTCAGCAATTAATATATTGTGAAATGGTCATCACAATAAGTTTAGTCAATGTCCATCACCACACATAGTTACAAATTGTTTTCTTGTGATGAGAACACGTAAGATCTACTCTCAGCAACTTTCGGATATACAATGCAGCAATGTTAACTCTAGTCACCACATTGTACATTGCTTCCCCAGGACTTATTTATTCCATAGCTGGAAGCTTGTGCCTTTCGACACCTTTAACCAATTTCACCCACCCTCCGCCCCCTGCATCTGGCAGTCACCAATCTGTTCTCTATGATTTCTTTTTTTCCCTTAAGATTCCACATATAAGTGAGATCATACAGTATTTGTCTTTCTCTATCATAATGCTCTCAAGATTCATCCATGTTGTCACAAACAAGATTTCCTTTTTGTGGCTGAATAACATTCCATTGTGGTGTGGAGTGGTGGTGTGGTGTGTGTGTGTGTGTGTGTGTGTGTGTGTGTGTGACATTTCCTTTACCTAGTCATTATCAATGGACACTTAGGTTGTTTCCATGTCTTGGCTGTTATAAATAATGCTGCAATGAACATGGAGGTGCAGATATGTTTTCAAGATAGTGATTCCATTTTCTTCAGATAAATACCCAGAAGTGAAAATGCTGGATGAGATGATAGTTCTATTTTTAGTTTTTGAGGAACCGCCATACTGTTTTTCATAGTGGTGGCACCAATTTACATTCCCACCAACAGTGCACAGGGTTCCCTTCTCTCTGCACCCTCACCAACACTTGTTGCTTCTTGTCTTTTTGATCATAGCCCTTCTGACAGCTGTGAGGTGACAATGTGGTTTTGATTTGTGTTTCCTTGATGACTAGTTGAGCCCCTTTTTCATGCACCTTTTGGCCTGTTGTATGTTTTCTTTGGAAAACTATCTATGTAGATCCTTTGCCCGTTATTTTTTTCGTTTGCTGCGTTTATTATATTTATTTGCATTAACAATTGTCCTTTAAAAATTTTACTTTGCAAGTCAAATGTTTATGTTTCTTTAGTTTTATTGAGATAAAATTAACATATAGCACTGTATAAGTTCAGATGTACAGCGTAATTGTTTTAGTTACATATATTATAAAATGATTACCACAATAAGTTTAGCTAGCACTCATCACCTCACAATAAAAAGAGAAAGCAAAAAAAAATTATTTTTCCTTGTGATGAGAATTTTTTAAATCAACTTACTCTCTTAACAACTTTCCTATACATAATATCATACAGCAGTGGTATCAGACATCCCTGGTACCTACCACCTCATAACTGGAAGGTTGTACCTTTGACTGCTTTCCTCTTATTTCCCTTCCCCCCACCCTCTCTGCCCATTTTTAAATAATTGTTTTATTTTGTAATTAAAGTTGACATACAATATTATATTAGTTTCGTGTGTACCACATAGTGATTAGACATTTATATAACTTACAGAGTGATCACCTCCACAAATCTAGTGCCCATCTGACACCACACCTAGTTATTACAATATTATTGACTATACTCCCTGTGCTGTACTTGACATCCCCACGACTATTTTGTAACTGCCAATTTGTACTTCTTAATCCCTTCTCTTTTTTCACTCACCCCCTTCCAACCCCCGCTTCCAAGTGGCAACCATCAAAATGTTCTCTGTATCTATGAGTTTGTCTCTATTTTGTTTGTTCGTTTATTTTGCTCTTTAGAGCCCACATATAAATGAGACCATATAACATTTTCATTGCAGCATTATTTACAATAGCCAAGAGATGGAGGCAACCACGGTTGCCATCAACATACGATTGGATAAAGAAGATGTGGTACATACGTACAAAAAAATATTACTCTGTCATAAAAAAGAATGAAATCTTGCCATCTGGAACAACATGGATGGACCTAGAGGGCACGCTAAGTGCCCATTTTCTAATTAGATTGTTTGATTGTGACCTGAGGAAGGCCCTTTTCCAATCTGGGTCTTGGTTCCCGAACTTAAAAATGATGAAATTGGGGGGCCGGCCGAGTGGCGCGATGGTTAAGAACTCGCTTGGGATGCCAGAGGGCCCCGGTTCGGATCCCACATATGAGGGCCAGTGACACTGCCCTCTACAGCTAAGATGCTGAACAACAGCTCAACCTGGAGCTGGGCTGCTGTGAGTCGCCGGCGACGGCGTAGGCTGCAGCCCCTGTGGCAGTGGGTTGCCATGGGCTACCGTGTGTAGCCAGCGGCCAGCGTGAGCGGCCAGCAGCCGCAGTGAGTGGCCATCCAGAAGCCGGCGGCTGATCTGCCTCGCCAGGGAAGAGCGCAATGACGGTGCCAACTTGGGCCAGTGAAGCAACATCCTCCACAACTAGATTGAAGAACAGAAATGACAGCAACTTGTCTGTTCCCCTTCCCCCAATTCCCCAGCACTGTTCCCATCCCCCCAATTCCCCAATAAAAATCTTTAAAAAAAAAAGATGAAATTGGACCAGATGATGTCTGAAACTCATTTGAGCTAAAACACTCGAATCCTCTGATAGTGTAATTGATAATAATAATAATCACCTTGTATTGAGTGTTAACCACATTTTCAGGGTCATTTATATGCATCTTACTTAATCCTCACTTTAACCTTATAAAGCAGGTGCTACTTTCCCACGTTATAGGTAAGAAAACTGAGGTTACAGACAATTAAGTGGCCAGCCTGAGGTCAGGCAGCTAATCAGTGTCAGGCCTGGGATTCAAAGTCAGGTGGTTTTATCCCAGAGTCCATGCTCTTAGTCACTGACATGCTGCACCCCTAGCATCCTGTGATATTGCGGCTTTGGAGCCCCGTGTTCCTAACCATTCACGCCCCTCTATGCCTCCCATGCCTTCGCTCAGGAACTTTGTTAACAACATCTCAGACCCCACGAGGGAGTACGGGAGAGAGGGGAGAGGCGAGCCAGGCCCCCCGTGCCTGGGAACTCCAGGCAGGCCGGCACCCCAAGGTCCCTGGGCCCCGTTCCCCTGCACATTCATCTGGCACCAGCCGGCAGACGGGTATGCTGGCCACTCCTGAAATCTTGCCAGCTGGCGTGGAGTGCCCAGTGGCTGGCACCTCGGCCACTTGGATGGGCTACCGGCCCGCCTCCCACAGGCATGCAGCTGGCAGCGAGGAGCAGATGGGTCGGTCGGTTAGGCCGTTGGCTCACCATTAAGCTGCCAGCTGGCTTTGCTGTGCCTGGTGCCTTGGCACCTCTGGGCTGGCATCGGTGGGCAGCAGGGCTGACATGTTGGCTGGGCAGCTGGCACAGACAGCAGAGAGAAGAGTTCCTAGGCCTCCTCCTGGTTTCCCCCTAAAATGTCCAGGGTTCTTGGCCAATGGGAACTGATGCCAGAATCCATCCCATCATCACCCTGAAGAGTTTGCAGTGGGGCAAGCTTCCTCTCCCGTGCTGTCTACGATCCGTGTTGACGTCACAAGTTCTGGTCCCCCTGGACATCCCTCATCCCTGCCCTCTGACTCCCAACTCTCTAAGAAAGGGGTGTCCCCCAGCAGGCACCCCTAGCCTCTGCCACCTCTTCAAAGTTTACCCGACTGTCCCTTGTCAGCTTAGCTACTTCAGAGGCTTGGCTTCTGCAGCTGTCAGCCGAAAGGACCCAGCAAGGGCTGGGACCCTGGTGAGATGTGATGTGAAAACCCAAGAGACATGGATTCCAGTCCTGGCTTGTTCTCACGTGTGCTGCGAGAACCTGGACATGTGCTTTTCCCTCTCTGGCCCTTCATGTCTCCATCTCTTCCTTCCTATCTCTCACTCTGAGTGAAGAGGCCAGCAGAGAATAGCATCACCCTCAGGACCCTGGATAAACCTTAATGGGTTTATGACACCTAACACTCTATGCACAATCTGGTGTGTTAGGTGGTGTCATGGGTTGAAAATGTTGAAGTCCTAACTCCCAGGACCGACGAATGTGACCTTATTTAAAATAGAAATAGAGACTTTGCAGATGATCAAGTTAAGATGAGATCACGAGGATGTGTCCTAATCCAATATGACTGTGTACCTATAAAAGGGAAAATTTGGACACAGAGAGAGATGCATACTGGGACGACAATGTTAAGGCACAGGGAGAAAGAAGGCCATCTACAAACCAAGGAATGCCCGAGGCCCCCAGAAGCTAAGAGAAAGCTACGGATCCGATTCTCTGTCACCGCCCTCAGAAGCAACCAACCTTGATTTCAGAATTCCAATCTCCCAAACTGTCAGACAATAAATTTCTGTTGTTCTAAGCTTCCCAGTTTATGGTACTTTGTTACAGCAGCCCGTGGTAACTAACAAAGGTCGGCATGAAAATTTCTGGAAGATAGTCCATACATTTCATCAAGTTATCAATGGGGCTCTGATTCAGCCCACACCAACTCAGACCACTGAAGGCCTTCCCAATCCTGACATTCCAGAGTTCTATATCCCGTAATGAAGTATAAAGTACCGAAAGGCATGGCAGCCAGGTTTAGCTGTCAAGGCGATGCTTGATGCAGGCAAACTGAATTCATTACCCACGATTTCAGATTTAAAGGAACTTAATCAAAACTAAAGGCCAGTTCTCTTTTAATATCTCACTTTGGATGTGATATCAGAAGATGTCGGGTCAAACCCCTGCCCCCTATTTTCTAGCTGAGAGGCTGATTAAGCCCATAGAGCCACCAAGTGGAAAGCAAATGAAAATACGAACTAAGCAGTGTTAAAAATTAGTATCACATCATCTTGTAATTCTACTTCTGGGAATCTATCTGAGGATACATGTCAAATGGGAAAAGTTTTTATTTTTAAAAGTCTTCATTAAAGTGGTTTTAACAAACAGTAATGGATTTAAAGGTTTTAAGAAAAACGGCAGCTGTCCCTGAATAAGTTTGGTGGGTTTAGGATACTCTTGGCTAAGAGTAGTGAGCACCTGACCTGGATGCCTGGAAGGCTCAGGATGTCCATTATCTCACCTGTGGGAAGCCTGGAGGAGAATGCAATGATGGGATGCCTCCAGGGATCTCAGTCTGCTCCTCTGTGTCCTTTCCTGTGTGTTGGCTTTGTCTCTGGGTTGACTGTCTTCATGGACACAAAATGGCTGCAGACACCCCAGTGTCACTCTCAGATCCAGCCACCTCCAGAGAGAAAACGGGCATTGTCTCATGAATGCCTCTTTGTAAGAGCCAAGCAACCTTTCTCAGAAGCCCCCAGCAACTCTCCTTCATACCTCATTGCCTGTGATTGTGTTGTATGCCCAGGTCTTAACCAACACTGAAAAGAGAAATGAGATAACCATGATTGGCATGGCCAGTCAGGGCTCCCTCTCTGAGGCTGAGGCAGGGCTGGCTCTGGGACAAGGATGGTGAATTTGGACTCGATCAGAAAGGAAAAAGTGGGAGTGCAGACTGAATGTCTGGTAGACAATCAACAGGGAGATGATTACAACAGGAGGTGTGTTAGTCACTGGCTGGTAGATTGGCAGCAATTAAAAAGTTAGAATTATGGGGGCGGCCCGTCAGCTCAGTTGGGTAGAGCACAGGCTCATAACTCCAAGGTTGCTAGTTCGATCCCCACATGGGCCACTGAGCTGCGCCCTCCACAACTAGTTTGAAACAACTGCTTGACTTGGAGCCGATGGGTCCTGGAAAAACACACTCTTCCCCAATACAATTTCAACAACAAAAAAATGAATAGCTAAGCCTTGGAAAGTAAATTAATTATTTGAAGTTTCAGGAAAATCTATTACAAATAAAGTAAAACCTTTATAAAAAGTTAGAATTATGTGAAAATTAAAAGGCTAACTAATAAATGGGTGTAAAGTCTGAAACATACACGACAAGGGTTGATACCATCAACGGAGAATGGGCTCTTGCAAATCAGTCAGACGAACACTCCAATCCGATAGGTACATGTGAATACGTAAATAGAGTTAAATATCCACTAATCCAGTAAGAAAAGTAAAGTTGATATCACTAATAATCAACACAGTTTTGCTTATAAACCTGGCTTGAAAAATCACTAAAGCCTGCTGAATTTTGGAGGAAACAGTCACTCGAACGCAGCATTGGTGGATGCATACATTGGTACAGCAAGTTGGCCTTGAAATTGTGCCTGCTTTAGTTTTTCTGAGGCAAAATTCACATAACATAAAACTAAACATTTTAAAGTGTCCAATTCAGTGGCATTTAGTACATTCAAAGTGTTGTGCAACCGCTCTATGTACAGTAAGTCTCCGACTTACAAACATTTGAGTTGCAAACTTTCACAGATATGGACAGACCTTGCATTAGGAACATTCGTAGCTGCGAACAAATCACGGAAGTAGCTCACATGTCTGCCGGACATTGTCGCAGATGTGCTGCTGTGTGCTTACTGTACAGTGTGATAGTGTACAGTAGTACAGTGCTCTATCAGAGCCCAGGATGTCCAGAAGCAAGAGGAAAAGCAGTGGTGACGTGGAGGGGACTGCTAGGAAGTGCAAAGCAATAACCATGGAAACAAAAGTGAAAAGAATTGAGAGATTGGACAAGACGAAAAGATGGTAGACGTCGCTTGTTCTTATAACATGAATTGTTCAACCACTGGCTTTACATTGTATATTTGTGTGAAAGGTGTCTAAAACTCACTTTGTCAGACTTACGAACAAATCCAACTTACGAACATTCTCCCTAAACAGAACTCGTTCATAAGTCAGGGACTTACTGTAGCTCCAAAATATTTTCATCACCCCAAAAGGATACCCTGTACCCACAAAGAAGTCACCCCCTATTATCCCCCTCCCAGCCTCTGGCAAGGCAACCACTAATCTGCTTTCTTTCTCTATGGATTTACCTATTCTGGATTTTCATATAAACGGAATCATGCAGTGTGTGACCTTTTGTGTCTGGCTTCTTTTACTTAGTATAATGTTTTCTAGGCTCATCCATGTGATAGCACGCATCAACACTTCATTCATTTTTATGGCTGAATAATATTCCCTTGTATGTGCCTGCTTTTGGACCCATCAATTTCACTTCTGGAAATTTAACCCAAGAAAATCATCATGACATGGTGCAAAAGACAGCTCCTAAGATCTTGCTGGAAATGTTAGACAGCCACACAACACAGCTGGAGTAATTATTCATGATTTATCCATATGATGAGATATGATAAAGGCACCATCAGTGATATTACAGGAAAATATTTTATAAGAGAATGTACTTGTGGCATATAGACAATTTTTTTGAAAAGCAAATTATACTACTGCGTGTTTCTTATGATCTCATTTTCATTCATCGTTTACGTTATATACAGCATTTGCTACTTAACGGAGCTACTCTGTGTGTCAGGCACTGTTCTAGGTGCTAACAAAAAAGCAGGGATTT
Organism: Hipposideros armiger; assembly: GCF_001890085.2. NCBI lineage: Eukaryota > Metazoa > Chordata > Mammalia > Chiroptera > Hipposideridae > Hipposideros > Hipposideros armiger. The sequence continues at coordinate 1,619,878 of NW_017731761.1, read as the reverse complement.
AAAGAGACAAAAATTACTGCCCTCAGGTAGCTTTCTACATCCCAGTGTGTATAAGTTTGGTACGGAGGATGACTAGGCGGTAAGCGGCCCCACGGGGTGAGTTTAGAAGCATGTTGAGAATCTGGATGTGTAAACAGAAAAAAGTCTGGGTGGTGGACTGCAAGTAATCTTTATTTCTTGCTTCTATATGCCTGTACTGTCTGCATTTTCTTCAGTAAACATGCGTGTTACTTTTATAATCAGGAGAAAGAAAGTTGACTTGAAAGTAGTGGGCTTACTAAACATTAGCTACATAACATCAAAATAAATATAATAGAAATATAAATAAAATTGTAGGCTTTAAATTTTATGGACTATATGCTTACAAATATCGCTATGTAAAAGCTGAGTAGAAACCCACTTTCTTTGTATAGTGATTGGCACATAGTGGGTGTTCAATACATTCCTATTGGATAAATAATTTCTTTTTCCTTTTACTTCCTTTTTTTCTATTTTCCATGTTTTCCCCTAGAGCATGTAGTTCATGTGTGCATATGTGTGTGTGTGTGTGTGTGTGAAACAAAACATCATATTTTTTTTAATTTTAGGTACGTAATACATTTGCAAAATAAACTAGTGTAAGGGGCTAAATGAAGCCAGTTTGCACAGTGCCTTCTGCCCCATAGTAGGCCTTCTAGAAATGTTTGTTCCTTTTCTTCTCCCCAGAGTGCATTTTAAAAGATCCTACTTACAAGAGGAAATTGATTCCCACACAACTGTTTTCCTCTAGCACATCTGTGATATAAATCACAGGCTTCCTGAAGAAAATCTTCAAAGCTCGGAAACTCTTAGAATTGGAAAAGGCCTTGAAGATTTTCCATCCTAACATTCGTCACCCCAATCCCAATTGACAGATGAGGAAACTGAGGCCCAGAGAAGGGATATGACCTGCCCAAGGTCACGTAAGAGGCCAGTCACAGAGCAGGAATGGGAACTGTCTGAGCCTGCTCAGGCTGCCATGACAAAATATCATGGACAGGGCAGCTTAAACAACAGAATATTACTTCCTCCCAGTTCTGGAGGCTGAAGGTCCAAGATCAAGGTGCCTATAGGGATGGTTTTGGGTGAGACCTCTCCTGGCTTACAAATGCGCACCTTCTCACTGCGCCCTCACACGGCCTGTCCTCTGTGTGCACTTAGAGAAAGAGACATCTCTGGTGTTTTTTCCTCTTATAAAGACACCAGTCTTATTGGATCAGGGCCCCACACTACGACCTCACTGAACTATAATGATGTCCTGAAAGCCCCTCTGTCCAAATAGTCATGATGGGGGTTAGGGCTTCAACACAGGAATTCTGAGGAGACACAATTCAGTCCACAACAGGAACCCACTTCTCACTACTCACAGTCTAGCTCTTTCCACCATGTCTGGCTTCCCCTGCTGCTGAGAGCGTGAAAGGTGCTCACAATATTACAAAACTTTATGCTCCTTGGGAAAGAGCGTGTCTGTTTGAAACCTTTGCCTTCCCTGCCCAAATCCACGCTTCTGCAGAAGGCTGCCTTCCTCCTTGCAAAGAGACAAATTCCAGCATCTAGGTGAAGAAAAGCTCTACAAGGCTTCCATTCTGCCTTTGCAGCTATAGGTGACACTCGGACCGTGGACATTCCTGAGAGAGACACACACTCGCTAATACAGTCAGCGTTTCCTGAGCCACACACCTCTACCTCCTCCAGGGCCAGCTCCTGTGTTGGGCTCCAAGGGCACGGACACAAGCACATCCTCTCTCTCCTTCCTGGACCTGGACAGCAGTGGAGGAGAAAGATGCACAAAGAGATGGCACATAGACAAGAGGGAACAGAGGCCCGAGTCCCAGGGACACCAGTCTCAGGAGAGAGGCTGATGTTGTTTAGGGCGAACCTGCCTAGACTCTTCCATGAAGGCAGTGACCTTGGAGCTAAGTTCTTGAAGCTGAAACTCCTAGACAGGAATTCCAGGGGTGGGGCTTACTGCGGCCCGGAAACGGGTGAGATTGGATGCAAAGCTGTGGGAGCGTGCATGTGCTTGGAAGGAAAGCGTGTGCAAGTTTTCATCTGATTGTCCAGGGGGGTTTTAAGCCCTTCTCCCCATGAATGAGTTTAAGAAGCAGTGTCTTATTGGATGAGGAGGCATTTCTGTTTGCAGAAGATGGAGAAAGGCTTCCCAAGCAAAGGAAACAGCATGTGCAAATACCAGGGGACACACACGCCTGTAGCATGTTGGTAAATAGAGTCCTTGAGGGTGGAGTATGTCTGAGGAGTGGGGGGAGGCACAAAGCAGGGGACAGATGTGGTCACATCGCAAACCCCTAGCACTTCTCCGGCTGCATAAGATATTTATCTGGTAGAAACATCAGGAAGAATTACTGATGTTCAAGGCGGCACTTCTCTCAAGTCCTCTGTTAACTCCAAAGTCACCCTTTTGTTTTCCATGCTCTGCTTTAAACCACTAATGGCATAAGCATTCCTAGAGCCCTTTGTTCCAGGGACCAGTAGCATTTCCTGGAAGCTAGTTGGAAAAACAGAATCTCAGACCCAGTCCCCGACCCGCTGTATTCTAATCTGCATGTGGCCAAGGTTTCTGGGTGTGTGGCCAAGTTTGATGAATGCTGTCCTAGAAAACACCTGTCACTCAGAAGCTTCATCCTGATGGCTCCCCCGGCCCAGGTCAGATCAGCTCCCCGACACCCCTAAACCAGCACAACCAACACATACCAGGTTGCAGAGGAGGAAACTAGGCTTGGAGGTTGGGATGTGGCTTGCCCAAAGCCACAGGGCTGGTAGATCCTGGCCACACCAATTTGTCTGCCACCCTGGGTTGCCTTCCCTGTAACCTCGAGACAAGAGCTGTCAGCTCTGACCACCTGCCCACTGCCCCCACTATAGCCCTGCCAGGGAGGCCCAAGGAGGGAGCAGCCCACACCCTCCATCTCTCCCGCCCACCCCCTGCATCCTCCCAACTCCCTGGTCATGTATAAAACATCCCCAGAAATCACTTACTCCTCATGCATTTTCCATGAAGCCAGGCCCAAGTTAAAACATATAAACATTAAAATATCAAGAAGCACTTTTTTTTTTTTTAAAAAAGGACATGTTTCATAAAATACCAAGAGACCCATTTCCACACTCGCCCTCCTCCCAGGGTTGCTCTCTGCCCCTTCTTTCTCTCGCCTGCTTTTCTCTCCTCTGGAAACATTGGTCCTTTGCTTCTCAGCTTCTGCTTCTCCATCCCCCGAAACACCCCATGTTTCTTGTCATCTTGCTCTTATCTCTTCTTTCTCTCTTTTCTTCTCACCTCTCTGTTCCCAGACCCCTTTCTTCCTCCCTCCATTGGCTTCTTCTGAGAGTTTCTCTCTGACTGGGTTTCCACCTATATGTCTCGGCTTCTTCCTTTCTCTCTCTCTCTCTCTCTCTCTCTCTCTCTCTCTCTCTCTCTCTCTCTCTCTCTCTCTCGTTATCTCTCTGATTCTCTTTCTCTTTATCACTCCGAGTTCGCATCTCCTGTTTTCTCCCTAATTCATGTCTGCAGGTCTCCTTTCATCACCCCTCCCTCCCCCCAACATGACTAAAATGAAACACAACGACAAATCGTTGGTGAAAAATTTGGAGCAACTGGAACTGCAGGCGCTATTGGCGGGCGTGGAAATTGATGCAAGCACTTTGAAAACAGTTTGGCAGTTTCTACGAAAGCTACATGTACCCCAGGACCGAATGTCCCATGCCTGTGTATGTTCTGAGGAGAAATGATGGCTTGTGCTCCTCAACAGGCATGTAAAAGAAAGTGCATGCCAGCCGCATTCCTAACAGCCCAACCTGGACGCAGCCCAGAACGACCATCGATAGGAGGGTGGATAATCGGATGCTGGTTTATTTATGCACTGGAATGTCACACGACAATAAAAGAGTGGACTGCCACTCCCCATGACAATATGGCCCAATCTCCAAAACTTTATGTTTTCAGAGAAAAGCCTAGACACAAAAGAGCACATACAGTATGATTCCATTTATGGAAAGTTGAAGAATGGGCAAAACTAACCCATGTCTGAGAAGTCAGAAGAGTAGCTATCCCCGGGGAGGGGTGTGCTGTCTGGAAGGAGGCACAGGACAGCTTTTGGGGTGTTGGGAATGTTCTGTCTGAATCCGGTGGAGTAGGAGCATGGGTAAAATATTCATTATTACACTCAATACACTTCATAATCACGCAGCTGGTATGTGAGTTTTAGCTCAACTAAAAATATAAAAAATAACAATACATGATATTGCTTATAATAATTATTATTATTACCACAAGTGGCAAATGGTTAGGACCCAGGGTCCACAAACGCAGACACATTTCCAATCTCATTGATTAAGATGGGAACAGGTATCTATGCCCCAACCATGACCCCCACAGCTGAGAGACCTCTTTCATACTAGCCTGGCTCGGGTCCTGGGACCCCACAAACACTGCCATCCCTGGGACCCTTTGGGAAGACCGACCTCAGGCAGAGATGCTGTTCCCACCCAGGTCTCACACCCTAGGCGTCTTCTTGATGCTCTTGTGTGTTTTGCCAAGCTGCATTTCTAACTCTTATGATTACGATTTAACTCAACACTTACTCTCATAACCAGGTAGTTAATTAACAGCACGAAACCTGAACCCAAGTTAGCAGAAAGAGGTTGACCTCGCTTAGAAACCTCCAGGAAATCGTCCTGCCCACAGAGCCATCAGAATGCTATCACAGCCGACAGGGAAGACGGGAGGGGATCAAAAAACTCCAGCGTGGGGAGTTCTGAAAAGGCCTTTATTTATGTTTTTATCCTCTCTTCGAGTCCTCCCAGGAGGAGAAGAAAACACAGAACCCAGTTTTTCTGTTTTAGCAGCGTGGGTGTGAGCCCAACACATACAACCCTTGGCGGCAAGCTAAAGCCCACTTATTTTCATTGACGGGGAGGAACCCAGACCAGAGGGACTTGAGCTCTATTAGTTAAATAATGGTGCTTAAAAATGCATTGAATTTAGCCGCCTCCCTCCCCCCCTAAAAAAAATCTGGAATTTTCCTATTGAGTATACTTTTTTTCCCCTTGCCCATGAATATTAATGCTCCTCTCAGAGAGATCTACTTGAAAAAAAAAAACAAGAATAAATTAAATACCTACAGATTTTTCTAATTCCTCTTTTTGGTGACATGCCGTCATTACATCAAATTACTGAGATGGGCCTGCTCCCTTTTTTTTTTTCTTTTTGGGTGAAAATTATGGAATATAAAGTATATGTAAATGGAGCAAAGGAGGAAAAAAAAAACTGTGAAGGAAGAATAGGGGGAAGGAGAGGCATTAGGTATTCCGCCGGCGTAGTAGTCAGCCAATTAATCAAGCAGTGGCGAGAAAAAGATGCAGAGAGGATGAGTTCGCCCTTCACGTTGATGGGGCCGGCACAGGGCAAACGCTCCGGCACCTGAGCTCACGGTTAGGCATGCAGAAAGGGATCATGGGAATATCTTCCCGTCTTTGTCTTTCTCGTGAAGGATGGAAAATGTCAAGCTGTTGTTTGGCTGGATTGAGGGGGGTATGGAGGGGGGTTGAGGAGAATTCACAGTCTGGCAAGGCAAGGTTTTAACTCTTTGAGGCTATCTCTGCCTCCCCTCCCTCCACAGCCCCAGCTCCACCTTCTCCTCCCAGCCCCCCAGCACATCTGTAGAGAACTCTGCGTGCAAACAGCAAGTGGGAGGGAGCTGATTGATGGTGACATGCGGGCTGGGCCAGCCAGGGTGTGTGAGTGTGTTCCTGTGCACATGTGTCAGGGGCGGGAGGGGGGGGGCAAGAGGCATTCTTCCTCTCCCCCATAAGTGTTCTTTGTTCACTCTGGAAATGAGTGCGCATGACCCCTTCTCTCTTCAGCCTGTCACTTCCCCCTTGGAAGTGAGCAGTGACTCAAAATCTGAGAGTGGCTACAAAAAGGATAATGGTAGCAATGAGGTGTTGAGGCTTTGGGGGCTCCATCTGCATGGCCTTAGGTCTACTGAGCCCATCCAGGAGGGATGTCTGACAGGGTCCCCTGGAGTAGTCAGAATTCTGTTGTGGCTCAAGAGCTGGCCATCCCTGGGGCTGGTGCTCGAGAGAGCACCCCAGCTTATTACCTGCACCAATAACACTGATAATAACAATAACAACAGTGATAATCAACCATCTTCCATGAGCAATGTCTTGTCCTGATTTCTTTAAATTCCCGTGTCATTTCACTATTTCTAAACTCTGGCAAATCCGTGATTCCAAGGAAAGGTGTGTCATCAATTCACTCATTGAGAAAACGAGCATTTGATTCTCCTCACCTGCCCTGGGAAAGGGTATCGAGTCATCTACATGGCAGATGAGATGCTGAGGACAGAGGTGGAAAGGGACTTGATCTAGACCGGGAAGTGGGCACAGAAGCGGCTTAGACCCAAGTCTCCAGTTCTCACTCCAAATATTGCTGTAAATTTAGCCAGAGATGGATAAGCACAAAACCCTACACCCGCTCCACCACCCTCACCCAGGACCAGCCCACGACCATGGCCAGCTCCTCGTGTGAGCTCAGCGTGAGCCCCAGATACTGGATTCAATCCACACTCAAAGTGTGGTCCTCAGGCCAGCGGCATCCTCCCACCTCAGAGCTTGCTCGAAATGCAGAGCCTCTCGCACCAGCCCTGCCAAATCAGAACCTGCATTCCAAAAACATCGCACGTGATTTGTGTGCACATCGAAGTTGGAGAAACACTATGTGAAGACAAATTTTTTCCCGCCTTTACTCTCTGAAACCTGAATGAGCCTGACAATCAAAGGCAGCTTCTACTCCATGAAATACAGTAACAGGTAGCATGTGCTTGGACTAGGTGTGGGCGCTGGTCTAGTGCACTGCATGCATTAGCTCAGCCCATCCTCACAACCTATGGGATGGGCACTGTTGATATCTCATGCTACAGATGAGGTCACGGAGGCAGTGGGGACTTGCCCAAGAACACATGGCCAGTAAGTTGCATCGCAGGAATTTGTGCCAAAGCACTAAAATCCACAGACTTAACCTATGGACTTGAGCATACCTCAGAATCACCCAGGGGACTTGTGGAAACAGATTTCTGGGCCCCACCCCAACGTTTCTGAGTCAGGAGTTTGGGGTGGAGCTCAAGAATTTACATTCCTAAGAAGTTCCCAGGCAGCAATGCTGATGTTGGAAATCCCAGGACCACGCTGAGAATTGCTGCTCACTGTGGGGTCATCATGTCTGGTAAGAAAACAACTGGTTTAATTATGAATAGCAACCAAATATGATGGAGATATAAATCAGTGTCCCCACCCTTAAAAAAAAAGACTGAGGCATGTGTGGGAAATCTCAAACAACTGAAATACAAATAAAGTGAAAGGTGCCCCAGAGGAAGGTTCAAGGGCCTTTTGCTCCTTTATTTGGTGGCATGAGCTGTGCTGGCATTTCTCACTGCCATGGCTAATTGAGGGTACATCACAGCATCATTGCTGTAATAATCTTTTCTGTTATTTAACCTAGACGATCCATGGGGTTATAATGAGTTTCCTCCCTCTGTTCATTAAACAGACATTTACAAGGCCCATCCTGTCCTGGCGGGCTCTGAGCAGGTCGCTAGGGACCGAGACAGATGAGACGCTGTTTCTGTCCTCTGACAACCTCCAGGTGGCTGGCCACACCCCTCCATCTCAGGGGAAGGGGTGCATAGTCCTGAGGAAAGGGAGTCACAGCTGAACGTTGATATGTTACAGTTGTAGGCTTTTTGGAGAAGCTATATATGTTAATGGACCAAAATAATATTCATAATTTTAAAATATAAAATTGAAAGTATTATAAAACCCCCAAAGTCCTTCTCCCCAAGCATAATCACTTCAAAATTTTCTTCTTCATCTTCTTTTCTCCCTCCCCCTTCCTCTCTCTCTCATCGCATATAGATATATAACTAGGCACAGATCTCCATACTTGAGAAAAGTGGTGGAAAAAGGCTAGAAGTCCATCATCCAGTTAAGAGCTAAAAGTGTCAGGGAAAAGGGGGAAATATATTTTGAGACCCAGAGTGTAAATGGACAGGGAGCCATTTGGGATTACAGGTGTGAGGGGCTAGCTGCAGATGAGAAGGGCGTTCAATAGGGATCATGGAGGACCCACCAGGCCCTGGTGTGCAGTTGGGACTTTACCCCAAAAGAAAAAAAGAACCACAGAAGGTTCTAGGCAGGAAAAGACTAGTCCAGTTTTGCCTTTTAGGAAGAGCTCTCTGGTGGCTGGTGGCTGGTGCGTGTGTGTGTGGGGGGGGAGGGTGTGGAATGAAAGGAGACATGCCAAAAACAAGGAGGATGACTGCATCAAATTTACCAGAGCTAAGGAATTTTCAAAAGAATAATGAGATAACGCCAATTAGAGGGTATGTTTGGATGCTGGAAATTTCCTGATCACAGGAAAAGGCAATCCTAGATTCTGATGCCGTCCTTTTTACAAACTCTAGGGAGGTGCAACAAAAAATGCCCCAGACTTCCCCTGTGTAAATCTCTTGACCTCTCTGAGCCGCAGTTTTCACATTCTGTAAAATAGGATTCAAATTCCTACTGAGTGTTCAGACAGCCAGTGGACAAGTTAGAACATTCTTTACCAACAGGTGACTGGGTACTGCTATTGTCCTTACGGTTGATTGTGTTTGTGTCTCTTTACTTATTTCACAAAGCTTTTCACAGCCTACCTTTTGTTGCCAACCTCGTGTTTCATTCCTCTAGAGCAGCTTTGTCCAGTAGAACTTTCTGTGATGATGGAAATGTCGTGGGTCTGTGCTGTCCAGTACAAGAGCCATTCATTTCAGGTGGAGCATTTGCAATGTGACTGGTGTGACTGAGGAACTGCATTTTAAATTTCACTTAATTATAATTAATTTACATTTAGGTTTTAATAGCCATAAGTATCTACCATATTGGACAACATAAACATAGATTGGGAGATCTGTGTAAACAGGGACTATATCTTACTCACCTAGCAATCACCCCTTTACAATGGATGGTTAGATGGGTGAGTGGATGGATGGATGGATGGATGGATGGATGGATGGATGGATGGATGAGTATATGGATGGGTAGGTGGGTGGGTAGGTGGGTTAGTGGGTAGATGTGTGGATGGATAGATGTAACAGGTGCTTTCTTAGTTGAACAGGCTTCCAAATCAAAGTAAAAAACATCAGGTTGATATCATATATCACTTACCAGTTGAATGAGCCAAAACAAATCATTTCATCTCTCAGTCTCAGTTTCTTCATCATAAAATGGTGATAATAATAATCCCAGTCTCAGCGGGCTGTTATGAGGGTCAGATGAGATAGTAGATGTCACAGCTACAATGTATAACACACTGTACAGGTCTGAGGTATCACTACCATTGTTAGTGTTCATTGAGTAATTGAATAATTGAAGCACGTATTTCCTCCAGGTATATCCCCATTTCACAGATAAGGGGGGAAAGCCCAGAGAGTTTAGCTAACATGCCCAGGGTCACACAGGAGCTGAGATTAAGTCTTACAGCACCTTACATCTTGTGTTGTGTTTTTATAAAGCATAAATATAAGATCCATGACCTCTTAGTGGTTAGCTACATCATAGCTAATTTTAATGAATTCCCTTCCACATATGATGCGTTTAACGTATTTTATCTACAAGTCTCACACTACCTTGTGAGGGAGGCATTGTCAACCCCATTGTATAAATGGTGAAACTGTGGCTCAAATAGGTGAAGCCAACTGTGGCTCAAATAGGTGAAGCCACTTGCCTGTGGTCGCAAGGCAAGGAAGCATCAAATTCCAGCTCTGCAGCCAGTTCGTAGATTCCAGGGTGGAGGCTTGACTGCAGCCCCTCTGTGTGGAGGGTGGGAAAAGGAGGGCAATCTGAAGGTGCCTTTCCCTGAGGGGCACACACTCCCTTCCTCCTGTGAGCCCTCCAACCCTGGACAGGGTGCCCCGGAGCCCTAGGGCTTTGGATGGATACAATTGTTCTTTCTCCACTCAGTCTCCTTCGCAGACTCATGGCTTCCAGCAATTCATTCTTTCTGGAGCGTGCCTGTCTTGGGCTTCTATGTATGCGTTGAGACCAAAATGCTGATGTAAAGATGACACATCCGTCAGTACACTTGGAGGAGAGGTGCCTCTACCCTAATCATCTCGGGAAAGATAAGAGCTCGGAGCTGGAGACTTAGCCTGGGTCTTGGTTCAGGCACTGCATGGGCCTCTGTGGATCTCAGCGATCCCACCTATAAAATGGGCAGGTTTGTCTCGGAGCACTCTAAGTTCCCCTTCCAGCTTTGACACTCATGAGCCCTGCTTCTCAGATTTCTGACTCTAGTGCGAGATTCTTGGGGACCCACTTGGAAACCTCAGCAGCTGCCTTCTTGGGGTATGTTCCCCATCCCAGGGGTATTTGTGTTCTCTGCTTGAAGGCCCCCATTAAATCAGAAATGCCCCATAGAGAATAACAGCTCCACACCGAAGGGGTGGGCTTAGCCTGTGGGTTTATGTGCAGGGAAGCAAATCCTGAATAGGAGGGGCCGAGTCAGGGTCTCTCCCTCAGTTCCCATCCACAACCACGCCTGTCCTCCGCATTCTCTTTAAGAACAGAAATACTGGACCTGGAATAGCTGAGTCCTGGGAAATGTTCTCCCAGTTCTTCTTGGTATTTCAGGAGTGAAATATGTAGAAAATGTATGGGTATGACATGACGTTCGCTATCCATTCTTAAGTGGAAAAAGAAAAAGTAAAAAAAATCAAGTTACAGAGTTGTATGTAGGGTAATGCTATATTTTAAAGATATATACTATTTAAATGTATGCAGAGGGTGCCAAAAAATGTAGGCACATTTTGAGAAAGGAAAAAACTACTAAAATTGTAATACTCAATATATACCAATAACAAAAGATGAATACAAGTCATGTGTATTCATTTGTTTGGCACCTCGGTATTTATATGTATAAGTATCAATTTTATGGGGGGGGGGGTGATCCTGGAGGCATGTGCCGCAAAATGCTAATGGTTGCTTTCTCGAGCAAGTAGAAAAAAGGGGGTTTAAACTTTCTTCTTCCCCCAGTTCCATGGCCTGCAAGTCACTGAATCAAGGCTTGCCTGGTTACTCACCTCTATAGATGCAGCGCCTGGCATAGCCCCGACACATAGCAGGTGCACAATAAATATTTGCTGAATGGATGGAGAAGATTTTTTCTGCACATTTCCTATAATGTATATGCCTTATTCTAATAAAGAGGAAATGTTAATAAGTGCTACATTGGTAAGTAAATACTTTTAAAATGGGTAGGCAACTGGTCTAAATGAATGCCATTAGCAGGGCCTGGATAGAAAAGGGGAGGGCTCCTAACAGGATGGAGGCAGGGGAGAGCGGGATGATGCCATGTGGGGTGGCGGCCAGAGCCTGGTACATGGTCTCAGGCAGCAGGGGCTTTGTGAGAGCACCTGGGCCCAGCTTTGGGTTCAAAAAGAGAGCTGCAGATGGCACACCAGGGCACTGGCATTCACAGTATATCGGTGCCAAACTTGTCCTCCCAGGGCAGGGCCAAGACAGCAGCCTCCACACTTCAGAAGATGAGGAAGATGGCATGAAAGCTGATTGCCAGTCCAACCTGGGTCACTGATGCTAAGGAAACCCCTCACGGCAGAACCATCTTCCCCTCCCCTGGCTCGCTCTTCAGACCAGGCCCCTCAACCCAACCAGGCTGTCACCATCCCTGCTGCCTCACCCAGAATCCCATGCCATCCAGGTGTGAGGCCACATCCTGACCCCCTTGCCCAGCTCTTGTCAGGCCCCCAGGCCAATGGTGGGCAAATGCTCAGGTCTGAGGCAGCCAGACCTACATTTGAATTGGGTGCATCACTCCACCTCTCTGAGCCTTGGTTTTCCCATTTGCAAAATGGGCACAATGAACCAGGAGGTCAGGGCCCCTCGCTGTTGCCCTGCGGGCTCCTTCTGTGTAATAAACCTGAGAGAAGCCTCAGTGCCCCCTGGCTGCAGGCATTGGGGCTGGAAGATGTTCCCAGGTCACTCTTTACAGGAGAAGTAGCCCTGGTTCCCAACTCCAGTGAGTTACAAAGATGCTCCCCAGGTGACCTTGAGGAGCAAGTGGTGGGGGACTTTCGAGGAGGTGCCGGCCTGTGCACAGAACATGCAAAAGGCCTCAGGAACTTCCTGTCAGAACACAGGCAACTCCCGCCTCCCCGTCTAGTCTGTGCTGCACATTCTCCATCCCCCGTCACACCCGCTCTTGGCCCTGGGACACCACCTGTGAGGACCATATCACAGGGCTCCCAAGTCCTCTGGCTTCTGGCTGGGTTCAATGCAAAGGCCCAGCAGGAGATGAGATAAGTAAGGTTGGGGTGCTTCCTTCCAGGAAAGCCACCTCGAGCTGACCAGTCCCCACTGCTCACCAGCACAGCTCCTGTCTGCTGGCCTTCCTTACACAGCCTCGCCATCCTGTGGTTCTAGAAACTGCTCACTTCAGGCCTAGAGTTGGTAACAGCTTCCAGCTATCACTAATCTTTGGGCGCTGCCCCCTCGTTTGTGATGTTCCTACATTCTGCCCCACGTTTACACAACTCCCTTTAATAACATGCTTCTAATTAGCCAGTGAGGAGAGTCCATCTGCCTCTTGCCAGAGCCCCAGCTGGTAAACCTTCCCCCTCTGCTCCCTGCCTCTGACCCCCTTGTAGCAATTCTTCCCACAATGCCCCATTCCATGTACACTGCCCTGCTCCCACACCTTTTACCCTCCGCGTTGCCTCAAAGCCCAACCACCCTCTGTGTCTCTTCCACCCGCTCCCTCCCCAACCTGCCCGTCCCGCTGCACTAGAAGCCCCCCCCCACCCCCACTAGTGTCATCTCTCTGACACTCACTGGCACTTCCACGATGTGCCATGTAACACCCACGCCCTCATGAGCTCCTCCCAGCAGCGGTCGAAAGCAGCTGTGGCTACTGGCCCCACATTACAGATGAGGAAACAACCTTGGCCGTCCAGCCTGCACGCTCACGCACCGACGTTCCCCAAGCGTCCTCCCAGCTCCTCCTGGCTTATCCAATGCCTGCCCATCCTTTGCAATTCTGAGGTCGCTCCCTCCCGAGCCCTTCGCTGCTTGGTCTGGCCCCCGGGAAATTCGCTTCCCCATCATTCACGCAGCACACAGCTACTTGGTTCAGCTCTGAGGATCCCGTTTGGTTTGCTGTGAGGAGCAGCTGTCGACTGACTACTCACCTACATGGTGGGGTTGGGGTTAGCAGAGAGGCTGGGGGAGCACTGAGGGGACAGGGAAGCCATGTGATGGTCAGAGAAGGCCTCTCAGGGGACATGGTGGCCAAGATGAGAGAGCCGGCTGGCCAGCAAGAGGTAAGCAGGGAAAGACTTGGGAAGAGGGTTTTCTGCAGAAGGAGCAGTATATTTCAAGGACCCGAAGCGCTTACAAGAATTATCAATACTGTAGCCCATGGATTCTCAACCAGGTCACCCTGGAAACATTTGGCAACGTCTGGAGATATTGTTGGTTATCACAAGTGTGAGGGGGTGCTACTGACATCTAATGGTAGAGGCCAAGGATGCTGCCACACATTCCACAAATGCACAAGACACACCCCACCACAGAGAATTACCGACCCACGTATCAAGAGCGCCAAGATTGAGAAGCCCTGGACGCCAGCAGCAGCACCACCTGGGAGCTTGTTAGAAATGCAAATACTCCAGCCTCCCCAGACCTGCTGAATCAGAAACTAAGTTGGGGGTGGGGGGCAAGTCAGCAGCCCCCCCCCCCAGGGCAGTCTGAGTCTCCCAGTGTGAGAACTCAGCCCTGGCTTCTCATTGCAATCACCTGGGAGCCGCCATCTCCTGATGGACAAGGCTAGGTGTCCAGGCATGGGTATTCTGTGAAAGTCTCCCGTCGCTTCTAAGGGTGAGAACTGGTGAGCTGAAACAGATAGGTCAAACACAGGGAGAAGTGAGATGTCTATGAGGACCAGACCAGCAGGGCCTTAAATTCCATGCTAAAGAGTGTGGTCCCTATTTGGGAGGGTCCTGGGGAGCCATGGATAAGTGTAGAGCAAGGAAGTGTCTCCCTCAGATAGTTTAGAAAGATCTCTGACTGCAGGGAGAAGGCTGAATGGGACAGGCAGAGGCCGGAGGCAGGGAGCCCAGAAAGGAGGCTGGGAGACGGTGGTGGCCTCAGTTGAATTGTGTCCCCTTAAAAGAGATGTTGGGGGATGACCAGTTAGCTCACTTGGTTAGAGCGTGGTGCTGATAGCACCAAGGTTGCCGGTTTCATCCCGCATGGGCCACTGTGAGCTGCGCCCTCCTTAAAAGAGTCCACTATGTCATTGTAGCATGAAAGCAATGTTTAACCAATGACCATGGCTGTTCCAAAATAAAATAAAATAATAAAATAAAATAAAAAGAGAGATGTTGAAGTCCTAACTCCTGTATCTGTGAATGTGACATTATTTTAAAAATAGTACCTTTGCAGATGTCATCAAGTTAAGGTGAGGTCATACTGGATGAGAGTGGACCTTAAATCCAAGGACTGGTGCCTTACAAGGAGAAGGAGATTTAAGGATATGCAAAAGCGCAGACATACACACGGGGGAGACGGCCATGTGAAGACGGAGGTAGAGATTGGCGTGATGCAGCTCAAGCCAAGGAATGCCAAGGACTGATTGTCAGCAATGACCAGAAGCTAGGAAGAGGCAAGGAAGGGTTCTTCCTGAGATAATGGGGAGAGAGCATAATCTTGACACCTCCATGCCAGACTTCCAGCCTCTGTAATGGTAAGATAATACATTCCTGTTGGTGTAAGCCACCCAGTTTGTGATACTTTTTTCCATCGGCCCTAGGGACTAACACGGAAGAATTGATCCAAAGCCCAAAGCGATGACCCAGGGTGATCAGGCTCCAGATGTACTCTCCTCCAGGCCAGCTGCTAACCCCCAAGGACAGCTGTGGGCCAGGTGCTAGGGGAGGCAGACCACATGTGCATAGGCTGCCGGGCCTGGCTGGGATCGGCAGGGCAGGTAGGGGGCAGGGAGGACAGCCAAGGTGAGACAGACAGACCTGGGGCCTGGTAAGGAAGATGGTGTGTCCTGCAGGTCTCAGATGAGGGAAACGATGTCACCCAGAGTGGAACGGCCATCATCAAACTGGGCGTGGCTTTCACAGCCAAACGGAAGGCTGCCTGCCCAGTGCCTTGGCCAAAAAAAGCCTTCCTTGTTCTTCTCCCCTGAGAGGAGTGAAGCGAGGAGCCCTGGGGCAGGTGTGCTGAGGTGTCACCCAGACTCCATCGTCCCTCACCAAGGTCATTGTAGTAACCTCCTAACTAATCTCCCTGCTTCTGACCTTTGCCCCCTCTGATGCATCCTCCACATAGCAGCTATGTTGTAAGCCCAGTCATGTCATTCCTCTACCCAAGAACCCCCCATGGCTCCAATCCCACAGAGTAAAAGGCAAAGTCCTTATGATGTCCCACAAGGCTCTGCATAATCCAGACCCATGTCAGCTCACTGACGTTATCTCCCACTCACTCTGCCCCAGACACATTGACTTCCCTGCTATTTTCTTGAACAGGTGCATAGGTCCCTCTTGAACCTGCCTCAGGTCCTTTGCACATGCTGTTGCCTCTGTCTGAAATGCCTTTCCCACTGGTGCTGGGAAATATCACACCCTCTCACCTTCTTCAAATCTTTGCTTGAATGGTCTTTCTCACTGAGTACTCCCTCGACCTCCCTACTAAAATGTGTAACCCTCTCTGCTCCTTCACTTCCAATCCCCTCACATTGCTCTTTCTTAAATATTTAGGTAGCTCAACTTTCTGAACTTCTAAACTTTTTGTTTGTTATGTTTTATGATTCTCACCCCTCCCTGGAACGAGAGCTTCCACAGGCAGCATTTCAGTAACTGACATGTCCCCAGTCCCTAGCCTGAGACATAGCAGCACCCAGTGAAGTCCTTTGATTGAATAAATATTCAAACCCTCCCTTTATCAGATGCTCATGGCATGCCAGGCCCCAAGCTAAGACCTTCACATTCATTATCTCACTTGATCATTCAGACTCTAGGAGGACAGTGTGGGGGAGCCATCCCCCCTTCATTTGCCAGAGAGAAGGATGCCAAGGCTCAGAGAGAACAGGTGAGTCTGGCCCCTTCTGCGCACCTGGCTAAGGGCTGTAGCTGATTCTGAGCCCCAATCTGTCTCATCTCACTTAATTCACAAATCTTGGCTGAGCTCCTACTATGTGCCAGGATCTGTGTTAGGGATTCAGAAATGAGGAAGAGATGGAGTCCGTTCTCTCTGGTGCTAACAGCCTTGAGGAGTGGAATGTTGCTCCTAAGAGCCCCTATGTGGGATGATGATGACAAGGATGGTAACAGCAACAGCTGACTGTTATTTGGCGCTGACAATGTGTCCGGCCCCACATGAGTGCTTTATCTACACTCATTTGATCCTTTCAACCCGTTTCAGGTGGGCACGATTACTAGCCCTCATGAACAGACGAGGACATGAAGGCACCAAGAGGGACAGGGTCTTGCCCAAGGCCACACAGCTGGTCAGTGGGGAGAAGGGGGCAGGAATCCAACCCAGGCAGTCTGACCACAGGCACCTTCTCACCCACTCAGCCCATTCCTGTCCCTGAGGTGTGTGTGTCTGAGTGAACAAAGCGCATGGTCCAACCCACTGTAAAGTTATTTGCAGTGATGAATAACACGTGTAACAGAAGTTTATACAAATCGTTAATGGAGGATTTACGTGGCAAAGGCTGGGGGCAATGGCCTGTGACCAGTACCTGTAGCTGTTAGCATTCCACAAATGACAGCATCGCTGCCGCCACAGCCTGCAGCTCTCCCCATGGGTCCCCACAGCCCAGCACAGCTGGAGGCAAACAGTCACTCTCCCTGGAGCTGGGAACACCATGGTTCCCTGAAGGGCTGTCAAAGGCCCAGCCAAAGGGTAGGAGAAGGGAGTAAGTTCCCTCAGGGCGATGCCAACCAAATGTTGAGGTGATGGGTGCAGAAGGCAGAGCACATTCATTCATTCATTCATGCATTTACTGATCAGACATTTTTTGAGCACCTACTATGTGCTGTGCACTAAGCCAAGGGATAGAATCTAATAGGAGCAAAGCAAGCTGAGATGCCGCCCTCAGGGGTTTCCATCATAGTGGAGGAAACTAGATTAAAATCTAACCATGCAAATAGGAGAGGAGCCCTGTTGCATGAGAGTGTGTAACAAATGGACCTGGCCCCGACTAGGGGAGGTGTCAAGGGGGATGGAAGAGACTTGCACAAAGAAGAGATGCTTGACCTGGGATTTGAGAGAGCAGAAGGTGAAAAGCATCTGAAGTAGGCAAAGGGGAGAGCATATACAATGGCCCTGTGGCAGGATCGAGCTGCCCAGAGGTGGCTTGTGTGCCTGAAGCTCAGAGGCGAAGGTAGGAAGGGGAACAGAGATGGGTTTGGAGAGGTGAGCAAGGGGCAAATCTCCTAGGGCTTTGTCGGCCATGCTATGGGGTTAGCCCTAAAAGCAGTGGAAAGGGTGAGATATGCACTTTCTTGAACAAATCTGCACTTTTTAAAACCCCTCAGCTGGGGAGTGGAGAGCCAGTAGGTGGGGAGGTCAGAATGGATTCAAGGAAACCATTAACAAGGCTTCTGTGGTCATCACGTGAGAGGTAATGGTGGGTTGTCTAAATCCTTGGAGGATTTGGTTCAAATCCCAGCTCTGACACTCAGTGGTCTTGGATATCACCTTTCTACCCCTGAAGCTCAGTGTCATCTGTAAATTGGGGATAATACTACTCACTGTATTGAGAGGATGTAAGTCATTGAGAGAATGTCATAAGATTTAAAGTTCATGGTCTAGCACAGGAAAGGAAGTCAGAAGAAGCTGCCTTGGGCCTCATTTAAGCTCTGCACCCCTTCTGAGCCTCTGCTCTCTGATTTGATTTTAGAATAATCTAAATCCCACAGGGGACAAGATCCCCTCAGAAGAAGGTCTGGCCTTGGTGGACATGGCCATTGGGGGACCAGATGCTCTTTAAGGGTTATACAGATAAGGTTTGACCACTCTTTAGCTCAACATTCAAGGCTTTCTTTCCATAATCCAGCCCCAGCTCCCAACCTCCTGGGCCGACCAAGTGGGAGGAAGCAGCATGGGACCCATAGCCTTGTGGACCACGGTGGGGAGCTTTGTTTCTGTTTTCTCCTAAGTGCAGTGGGAAACCAGTGCTGAGTTCTAAGCAGGAGAGTGACAGAGTCAAATTTCTGAATTTATCATTTAACATGATCACTCTGGCCACAGAGTGGAGAATAGATTGAAGAGAAACAAGACTAGGAAGAGGAAATGGAAATGGAGAGCAGTGGGCAAATTCAAGATGAGATCTGTGGTTAGGCAGGATGGAGTCAGGAACAGGCTGCGGAGTGTTGGGTGGGGGAAGGGAGCACAGACAGGAGCCAAGGGGGACTGTCAGGTTGGGGCTCAAGCAACTTGAACTCCTTAAGTTAAAGGACTGTCACATGCATCACGATATCCATGACACCTGGCACATAGAAGGTGTTCAATGACTGGTCTTGGAATGAAATGGTGATGAAATCCAAGGCCTCTTGAACAAGTATTTCTTAATGGAGGAAGTACCACCTCCAATGGGAATTTGGAGAATCTAGGATGACGAGGATGCATTTTCTATTACCCTGGTCCAGCGGTTCTCAAAAAGCGGTCTTTTGCTCCACCAGGGGACACTTGGCAATATCTGGAGATATATTTGCTTGTCACCACTTGGAGGTTGGCGCTCCTGGCATCCCGTGGGAATGCTGCTAACCAGCCCACCACACACAAGATGGCCACCTGCAGCAAAGCATCATCCAACCCAAAATGTCAGCCCAACTTGTGCCAAGGTTGAGAAACCCTGTCCTCGAGATTGGGAAGGATTAAATCAGCCATGCTGGACATTCAAGGCCCAGGACAGTGCCCCATGCCCTTCTGGAATTTTGAATGCTTTTCCAGATATTCATGTAGGAAAAATTCCTACTTAATAATTATCTGAGCCTAGAATTTAAATTCATTTTAAATACAGCAAAATCTTTTTTTTTCCACATATGATTAACTTAAGAATGGGATATTCTTGGAATATGGCTGTAGTGTAAATTGGGGGAAGGCAGTGTTTTGCTTTATCCAAAATTCTATCAAGAGTTGTTTTCCATTTTGGAAAATCCAGGCATTGGCCTCAAAGCTGCTCATGGAATGTGAGCTGCTACACAACACACCTGTGTCTGCTGACATTTGCAGCAGTCCCACTCATGATGATGTCACCCATCCACATGAATATACTAATTTAGCTCTTATTTCAAAATGTCAAATATCGAGAAAAAATGTCGATAATATTCAACTGATTATTTGTCTGAACGTTCAACTTACTCATTATAAGTAGGTACAAGCATCAGATTGCTTCATTATGTCTCCTGCCATAGGCTGGTTTCCCAATAATTTACATATTGAAGTAGATATTATTTTATTATAAATTGCTTTCATTTTATTCCTCCTTTATATTACAGTTAGGACATTATATTGATTTTTTTTTGAAATTACATGTGTATGAAGATGAAATGCATGCATTTCATTTCAGTATGGTAAAGTGGGTGTTATAAAATATACGTCATGACAAGAGAGTGTTGAGTCTGCTGGAGTCTTAGACTAGTTCCCAGACTGATGAGGGAACATTGGCACTTACGGTACAAAAGACAGAGACTCTAGATAGCCTGCAATTCCCAGAAAAGTCCCACTCAGTAAAGAATTGCCCTGAGTCCCACCCACATGCATTTTAAATTGTCTGCAGCGCATTCATGAAGGCAACCCACTGTTGATAATCACCTGAGTCTCGCTACTTTGTGAGTCAGTTTTTGCGGTGTAATGAACATTCCCCCAAATCTCAGTGGCTGACGACAAGCCCTGCTTTCTGTTATTCACATATCTAGAAGTTGGCTGGATGTGACTCTAGGCTGCTCCACTTGTCTCTTCCCCACAGACCAGCATCTGCCTGGGGCATGCCATCCTCAGGCAAATGGCAGGAACACAAGATAACAAGCCAAACCATACAATATACAGTAATACCTTGGTTTGGGAGCATAATTTGTTCCGGAAACAAACTACTCGTATTCCAAGACATCACTCACTTACCACATTGAAATGTATTAGAAATGTTTGCTCATCTTGCGGGACACTCGCAAACCAAGTTACTCACAATCCAAGGTTTTAGTGTATTTAAAGCATCTGCTTGCATCATGTCTGCTCACAGGCCATTGGTTGAAATAAGTCACATGGCCAAGCCCAATGACAATTGGATGAAGAAATAAACCCCACCTCCAATGGGAGGGCTGCAAAGTCACACGACAAAGACTACTGGTATATGGAAGGGTGAAAAAAATTGGGAACAATAATCAATAATTCCACCTAATTCCGTTTTACATCCAAACACAAATTACTGTCACGGTTTTCTTTTCCCTGCTTAATAAAAACTTATTGGATGAATGCTTTCACTACAGAGTGTAAACATGGCACAAAAACTTTGAAAGAAGAAAGAAGTGGGGGGTGGCTTAACACACTTGTCCCACCCCTCATAATTCCTGTATTGAAAACACTGTCTATGTGCCAGACACCATGTGTGAGATATTTGTGTCCTCAGCCAATTACTGCTTTCATGTTACAGATGATAACACAGAAGCTCAGAGACGTTAAGCAATTCACTCCAGGTCACACAGCTCACTAACATTGGAACAGGCATTCCAACTTAAACACACATGACTCCAAAGCCTGCATGCTTCAGGTTTCATCAGTACATCACTTTGTGGATGGGAAAAAACAACCCTGACCCAATGCCTCCCAGGAACCCTCAGATATCGGACAAGGGCTGTGACATGGGCTTAAGTCTTTTCTAGTTGTGGAAGGCAAGTGGAGTAACTGGGACATGTGACATTTATTTAGTTACATATCTCTGGTGGGAGGTTTTGGGGGCCATTAATGTAGTGTGTCTGCATGGCTAGTTTACATGCTACTTCTTGTTATTGCTGTCTCTATTCCATGGCCCTCACACTCAATTTCAATTCAAAGTTTGGCAGTCAAGGTGTCAGAGCTAAAAAATGGAATGGCCTCCCTCCGAAATGAAATAATTTTGTTGTTCAGTTCCGAGCGATTTTGTAATTTCATGCTTGTGTATGATAATTTTATGCTGTCCTGCCTCACGTAACTCAGTTCTGGCAGATCCTGACAGGTGATAAATACAATCTTTTCCGCCCTGCATGCGACAGGCCGGTGCGAAGGGGGGAGAAAAAAAACGGCAATTTCACATCTGAGGCCAGTGCACAACTGGAGGCAGCGGCAGCCCCATTCTTTCATAATTTCACGCCTGGATTCCAGCCGGCGCCACCTCTGTTGTGGCTGAAGGACCCACGGGTCAAGGGAGCCTTCCTGAAAATAGAATGGTGTTGGGAAGGGGCCAGGGCATTGGCGGGTGGGGAGGGGGCGAGGAGAAAGTTATGACTCTGGGCCCGCCCTGGGCTGGCACATCATGGGCTGGCGATGTTCAATTTATGGCGCTGCTCCATGCCCGTGCTCTCTCCTCTGCATGTTCCTAAGGAATGAGTCTCTCTTGGAGAAATTATTTTTACAAATCTGTTAAACAGTTGCAAGGCAGCCATTCCAATAAAAAGAGAGGGCGGGGGCCAAGAGGGAGGGAAGGAGGAGGGATGAAGAGAGAGGCAGAGAGAGACAGAGAGAGAGAGAGACAGAGAGAGAGACAGAGAGAGAGACAGAGACAGAGAGAGAATAGGAGTCCATAACATTTATCACCAAGCGTTGTGTTTTTATAACTAATTCCTGTATTGTCCCTGAAAAAAATAATGTTTATCCCCCTGAGAATGAATGAGTCAAAAGAGTATTAAGAAAATGCTGATGGTACAGAAGGACATGTAATGGTGGCTGATGAAATGGCAGGAGAGGCAGCAGTATTGGGATCAACAATGAGAGAGATGAGTGCCCTTTTATGGGCAAAGCTGAGAGAAAGGACTGTCGTACCTCCCTCCCCTGTCCCCAATGTCTCTAAGGAGGCTCGCTTCTTACTAGGGGAAGGGCAAGGGGCTGCTTTTGCTTAAGCTGGGAGAAGCCCAAGAAACAGCTCATCTGTAATAGTAACCACTAATATTAACTACAATTTATTGAGTGTCAATTCTGTCCCAGGCAACGTCCCAGACAGTCTGCATGTCGGTTTTATCTCAATTTTTCAATGGCTCTAGAGAATAGATACTATTCTCTAAGGACACACACTTTATGGATGAGAAAACTGAGGCTCAAAAGTCTTACTGAGTTGGCCCAGGTCATTGTATTAGTATCCTGGGGCTGCCATAACAAATTACAACAAACTGGGTGATCTAGATCAACAGATATTTATTCTTTCACAAGTTCTGGGGGGATCCCACGCCATCAGGCAACCCTGTGTCTGACTTGGAGAGACCATTGAGAATACGAGGAAACTGAGGTCCAGAGTGGTCCAACGATGTGCCCAAAGTTAAACAATAATTTCAGACTCCCGTATGGAAAGGACGAGGAGACATCTGCCTTGGAAATCATCAAGTAGAGAGATGTTCTAGAGAGTCTATCAGTGTATAAACAATAATGATATCTGGTCTTAGTCATCGCTACGTCCCCAAATCACAGCACAGAGGCTGCATAGAGCAGATTCCACCAGTATTTGATGAAGGAAATTTAATGTTTACTGAGCACTTACTCGTGGGAGTTGGGTCTCCATTTCACCTTCCCCATAAGTGTACCTGAGCATTAAGAGAGGAAGGGGTGGAGCTGGGATTTGAACCCCGTCCGCCTGGCCCCAGAGTCTTTGTTCATCACCTCACCTGGAAGCAGAGCTCACTCACCAATTCACAAAACATTTGATGCTTGTTTCAACTAATTTGGGAGGTGCAGTTGCCACTTTTTGTGGGTTACATAGACCCCCAGCCCAATGACCATGATGCTGAGTGGCAGGGCCATGTGGCCAACCAGCTCTGCTGTCAAAAACTGAGTCTTGGGGGTGACCGGTTAGCTCAGTGGGTTAGAGTGTGGTGCTGATAACACCAAGGTTGCCGGTTCGTTCCTTACATGGGCCACTGTGAGCTGCACCTTCCTGAAAAGAGTCAACTATGCCATTGTAGCATGAAAGCAATGTGTAACCAATGACCATGGCTGTTCCCCAATAAAATAATAAAATAAAATAAAATAGTCTTAACTCTGCCACTTCCTGGCTATGTAACGTTCCTGAGGACTCAATTTCTATATCTGGAAATATGAAGGGAAAGACATGGCTGTCTTGCCTTGTCACATGAATATGCTGTGAATATCAAAGGATACAGTAGAGGAGTAAAGTGTTTTACCAACTGCAAAGTGATCTGACCATGGATAGAATTTGATTATTTTAAAGGCTCTTTGCAATTCAAACCTCTCTCCTGTGCTGTTTCCCGGGCCCTGCCCCACCTACACCCCCTCACCTGGCAAACTCTGACTCTTCCTTCCCAGCTCCAATGAAGTCTCTCTTCCTCCAGGAAGCCTTCTGGAAACTTCCAGACTGACTAAAATTCCCTGTTTTACTCTCGTTGTCTCCTCCAAACTCATATCACATTTCTAATCCCTTGATCATTGTCAAAGTCCCCGTGACATCATAAGCTTGTGAGGCCAAGATCACATCAGCCTCAATCCACCCATATAGTTAGTCATATATTCATCAACTGAGGAATTGTGTATTGAGCAGACACTCTTCTAGAATGAGAGATGAGTCACATGATGACTGGGTGGTTAGATGAACATTCGTGGGTGTTTAGATGGATGGGTAAAGTGTAGAGATGCAAAGGTCGCAGAAAAAAATAAGCTAGCATGGGGGGGAGACACATTAGAAACACAAACATAACAGTGTCCTGACAGGTCATGATAAATGCTATGAAGGGAAAAATAAAGCAAGATAACATAAATCTTTATTGACCGGGAATGATCACAACAGTTTGCTTACTCATCCATTGCTTCTACTCGTCTGTCGTCTCCTTCAAGGTAGGGACTGTGTCTGATTTACTCATCTGTGTTGCCCTGGTGCCTACCACAGTGCCTGGTACATATGAGGTAGTCAATAAATATTTGATAATTTAATGAATAAATCAATGAATGAAAATGAATCAATGAAAAGATGGATGGATGGATGGATGGATGGATGGATGGATGGATGGATGGAGTGCTTGACTGAATAATGCCTTCCCCAAAATATGTCCAAGCCTTAATCCCTGGAACCTATGTATGTCACATTATTCAGAGAAAGGAATTTTGTAGGTGTGATTAAGTTAAGGATCTTGAGATTGAAAGAATATTCCAAATTTTCCAGGTGGGCCCAATTTAATCACAACAGTTGCTATAAGAGAGAAATAGGAGAGTCAGAGTCAGAGGAGAAAGTGATGTTATAACAGAAGCAGAGGTCAGAGTGATGTGCTTTGAAGATGTAGGAAGGGGCCACAAGCCAAGGAATCCAGGCAGCCACTGAAGCTGAAAAACAGCAAGGAACCCAAATCTTCCCTCAGGGCCTCCAGGAGGAACCAGCCCTGCCGACAGTTTGACTTTAGCCCAATGAAACTGATTTCAGGCTTCTGGCCTCCAGAGCAGGAAGAGAATAAATCTGTGTTGTTTTTAGCCACTAAGCTCATAATGATTTGTTACAGCAGCAACAGAAAACTAATCTAAATTTATGTATGTATGTATGTATGGATGTATGGATGGATGGATGGATGGATGGATCAATAATGAATAGATGAGTCAAGGGATGACTGGGTTGTTGGATTAACATTCATGGATGTTCAGATGGATAAAATGTAGAGAAAGAACAAACCTGATCCTGAGTTGCCAGAACCTTGGAGCTTAGAAATTGGCCTTGGAATAAACAAAACCTGAATTTTTCCCACAGGAGAATTACCAGAGCAAGATGGTCTGGGGCAAATTCATCAACACACAGTGATAAAAGTTTACAGCACGTCAGGGACGGTGGCCTCACTGCAGCGTGTTCTCACCACTTCATGGCCTGTATCTCACAGATGACCACCCGTGCATGCCAGTCATCAATGTGCCCTTTTTCCTCCAAGCTACCTTCCTGAGGTAAACCTGTGGCCCGCGGTGAGGTAAACAAGGGGACAGGTTTGGTGTCAGACCGCCAGCTGACTCCCAGCTCTGCCATCTGCCAGCTGTGCAGGTTTGGGTGACTTGCTTTTCTCTAAGCTCTGTTCCCCTGTGGCCAAACGAGGGGAACCAATTGCAGCCTAACAGGGCGATGGAGGGATTAAATGTGATGCATGGTGTCAAATGCTCCTCCTGGGCTGGGCAAACACAGTAAGTGCTCAGTTAGCTCTAGATAGTCTACTAGTGCATTGCCGTTTATGTAACCTACCCCCTGTTGTTTGCATTTGGGTCACTTCCAATTTTCCTTCTATTTTAAACATCACAGCAGAAATGCTTGTAGAGACTGTTTTGCATGCACCATGATTAATCCCCTAGGGTACAAGCTCCAGAAGTAAAAGTTGCTGAGCCAAAAGAAATGAAGGCTTTTATAGCTTTGGATACACAGAGGCAACACCTAGCCATGACCCCTTGTAAATATCATCCCACGAGCATTATGAGTGCTGGACGTGCCAGATTCAGGGACTGTCCCCTTAAAATCCAAGACACCATCCAGATAATTTTAGATCATCTATTTTAAGTTCCTTTCATGTACAGATGGGGAAACTCATGCCCAGGAAGGGGTAAGGACTTGCCCAAGGTGACACTAGTGGAATAACAGCAGTGATAAAAGCTGACACTTATTAAGACTAGGGCGCTGTGATAAACTCCTGCCATGCACTGGACCATCCGCTGCTCACAACACTTCTCCAGGCTAAGTGTCATCGTCCTCTTTCCACATTGGGGGGATGAGGCCTCAGAAAGATAAGCTTGGGTTAACCCAAGTTCATAGAACTCACAAATGGTGAGGCTGGGATTAGCACCCAGGCAGTCTGACTCCAAAGCTTATGCTCTACCCATTAGGCTATGGTTGTTCCCTGGAATCACTGACTCTAAAATTAAGAGCTGAAATGCACAGTAGACTGGGAGGTCAGTGGCTGGGAAATCTAGCAGGGGATGCATGGAAGCATTCTAACAGACATTGTTTCGGTATGATTGCTCTGCATCCCTCCCTGCTCCAGGTGACCAATAAGTAAACATCCCAGTTGAGTGCCATATATAAATTCATGTTGGTCTGGACCATAAAGTGGGTGGCACTGCCAGCTTCCAAGTCCCCGGTCCTGCCTGAGTGGATTCCCAAAGCCACCCGTGTAAATTCTAGCTCCAGTGGAGTTCTTGCCTGTGTCAGTTCTGCTCTGCCCTGGCACAGAGAGCTAGCTGGCGGAGGGCCAAGGAGGGAAATGCCACAAGGCATAGGCTTGCCTTTGTTTGCCGACTTCACAGTTGTCCCACGTTTTTCATGGACGCCACAAGGGAGGTCATTAAACCTGTGACCGATTCTTAGGCAGCTTTGTGACAACCCAAGGAGGGGCCACAGAAGGGCATCTAATCCGAACTCTGCCACATGCTTGCTGTGTGACTTTAGAAAACTGACTTAACCTCTCTGGGCAACCCTTTCTCCACCTGCAGCAGCTACATCCCTAACATCCTCACTGACTCTGCATCACTTCCTTAAAAGAACCCCAGCCTCATGAGCATTTTTATGGCACAGTTGCCACCAAATCCAGCCTGTGCGAGAATGAATGCACCCCTTGCCTCGACGGCAGGCCACAGCGCACCCCACCCCAATCTCCACACATCTAGAAATTAACTTCATAACTTCCCATTTTGCCATCGCTCTGTGAGTTACCATAAATCGCCATTGGTTTGGGTTGCATGTTTTTACACATCGCCCTTTTAATGTCTCTCCGAAAATATAAATAAAGCATACATAACCATTAGAACACTCCGAATCCTGAAAAGTACATAAGAATTTATTTGTCTCCATGTGGACCATACACATTGTATTAAAACCGCATAAAAGGGGTTTAATAAAATGGCAAAAAAGAGAGGCAGGAGAGCCACATCTCGGCAGCGAGGAGAGGTAGAAGCGATCTTTCTTTGATGCCTGTTAAATGTTCCAGCAGATGAACCCTATATTCTGCCAGGAAATGAGTTTGCCACCAGCCTATTGGGCCTGTCGTAAGAGGTTGGTCTCAGCACGGTCATCCCTCTTCTGCACAGGGCAATACATTACTCCGCCTCCATTTTTCATTCCTTGCTGCCCGAAATGCAAATTTCTTCTCTGTTGTTTATATTAGGTTTTCAAATATATGGAAATCCAGAGATCTGGAGGGAAATGCCAGGGCCACGGAGGCACTCAATCTGTCTTTTTCCTCTGACTGACTTCTTTCCATCACTTAACGTGCTGCATGATGGGGGCTGAGAGTGGGATTGGGGTCCTAGGACAGATAAGTGCTGCCCACACCCGCCCCCCCAGGGTAAAGGGTGGCAGAGGGCAGCTTTTAAATTGGGCCCTGCTCTTTGAGCCGCAAAGGTCTGAAGTGTCCTCGTTCATTTGACCCGCAATTACTCCAGACACCGTGGGCAGAGATGAGGCCCCCGACTCCCCTCCTCAACGGAGACATCGGGGAGATAATCATGCATTTGACAACAAGAACTTATTGAGCACCTACTGCATACCAGGGGCCATGACACACTAACACCAATGGCCTAAAAGTTCTTTGAGTTCTTCTTGAACACATGGCAAAGCACTTCACATGAGCATCTCATTTCATTGTCCCAATTACCCCATGGTGTAAGTTTATACCTTCGATTTGGCAAATGAGGAGTGGTGATTTCATGTAATACATCTTACATCACACAGCAAGGAAAGGCAAAGGCTGAGTTTTGAACTCGGGTCTTATAAGCACCCGTGCCCATGTTGTTTTATGCCAGGGGTCAGTAAACTCTGTCTGTAAAGGGCTGGGTAATACGTATTTTAGGTTTCGCAGGCATATGGTCTCTGTTGCCATGACAAAACTCTGCTATTGTTATTGCAAAAGCAACCCCAGCCAGTAGGTAGACAGGTGGGTGTGGCCATGTTCCAATAAAACTTTATTTACAGAAACAAGCAAAGGGCCGGATTTGGCTCACGGGTAGTTGTTTGCTGACTCCAATGTCCCTGGGCTGCCACTGACATAATTGGGGAACTTGATGTTTCACGGGGATTCATTCAAGATCACATTTTGTAAATGCTCATCTTCTAGGGATCAACTAGTCTCCCAGGAAATTTCATCACTGTCATCCTGATGTGCATATCCTGATGAGCATCTGAGGTTGTTTCAACCTCACAGCAGCCCCACAGACCAGATAGGGATTTAATTATCCTTATTTACAAAGGAGGACACCGAGACTCAGAGAATGCTCGTGCTGACAGTCACACACTGAGGTAGTGGCAGAGTTAGGCTTCAAAGCCACTGGGCTAGAGACCGTTGCCTGGTCAGGGCGCTGCGGGGAGGAGGGACATTCAGGGACAGTGTGACTGAGCAGAGGCTGCTGCTGGTGAGAGCTGGGATAGCTCTGGGAGTCAGAGGTAGGATCAGAGCGGGATGGGTCTCAGCTTCAAGTCTGTGTGGCCGTCGTAAAAATGGAAGCCCCCTCCACACCCACCCTTCTCACGATGACCACAAAGAGACCACCACATGGGTGAAGATGGAGGCAGGGATGGGGGTGATATTTCCACCAGCCAAGGAATGCCAAAGATCACCAGCAAAACCAGCAGAAGTTGGGGGAGAGGCACAGAACAGATTCTCCCCCACGGCCCTCCGAAGGAACCAACCCTACTGACACTTTGATCTTGGACTTCTAACTTCCACGACTGGGAGAGAGTGAATTTCTGTTCTTTAAGCCACCTAGTTTGTGGCACTTTGTTGTGGCAGCCCTGGGAAACGCACACAGCTTTGTGTGTGGCCAGCATCCTGCGCACCAGCTCGGAAACACCCCTGAGTTGTTTCCGTAGATCGAACTTGTGACCTTGGCCATCGCAGATGGCGCTCTTACCAATTCTCCACTGAGAACACATTTACCCACTGGGCACCACGTCCTTCACTGATTCACTCAACAAAAGCAAATTAGTGCCTGCTTGGTGCCAGCCCCTGTGAGGATGCAGCTGAAAACCAGGTGTGCAAGGTCTCTAACCCCACTGAGCTTGAGGACCCTGGGGTGTCAGTCAGGAGAACGTCAGATGCTGTAACATATAGAGCCCACCACCATCTCGGTGTCTTCACCCAACAGAAGTTTATTTCTTGCTCTCCTGGATTCCAGTTGGCAGTGGGATGGGAACAGGCTATGAACACAGGTGATATTTAAGGGCCAAGTTATGGGGGCTCTGTCTCCTTCAACGCACAAGGTCATGATGAGTATCAGCTGGTAAGAGGAGGCTCATCCCACTGGCCAGACACACTCATGTCGTCCTGCCCCAACGCAGAAGAGGCTGGTGGCAATGCAGCCTAGCTAGGTACCCAGAGGGAACGGAAGATTCGTTTTCAGAACAACCAGGTAGACTATGCTTTACGCGCTAGGCAATCTAGCTACACGCTAGGGTGAGGGAGAGAAATGAACAGGGTGTGACCCCTCCCTCAAGCCTCAAAGGTCCCCACGTGCTGGGTGGTGAGGCAGAAGCACTAAGTTCCAGAGTGGCAAGAATGGAGCTAAGACAAGCCTTGAGCCCGCAGTTCAAAACAAGCAAATAGACGGGTCAGAATCGCACTTCCCTGAATGACCATCTGTGCCTCTGACTGCTTACCGAAGCCAGCTGGCAGAGGCACCGAAACCCCACTCCAAGTCTCCATTCCCAAATTCAATACAGGACAGTGAACCTGCGGGTGAAATGAACTAGCGTTGGGAAGGGCTGCTTATGGGCTAAGAACTAGAATCTTAAACTCTCCTCAAAACCTGATATCAGCCCCATGAGTCTGAATGTTTTCATACAATTCCACAACAAGGAAATGGAGCCCAGAGAGGTGAAGCCACGGACCCAAAGTCACACCCTGAAAAACTTGAGAGGCTGATGCATGACCAGCCACAGGCCTCTTGGTCTCCAGAAAAAAAAAACCTAGGCTTTTTTTTCTATGCATCACATGAAAAAAAGAGGTACAACTGGCCAATGAGCACATGAAAAGATGCTCAACCTCACTAATCATCAGGGAAATGCAACTCAAAATTACAATGAGACACCACCTCATACCCATTAGGATGACTATTATTAAAACACAAACAATCAAACAGAAAATAAGTGTCAGTGAGGAGGTAAAGAAATTGGAACCCTGATGTGTTGCTGGTAGGATGCAAAACAGTGCAGCCACGGTGGAAAACAGTATGGCAGTTCTCCAAAAACTTAAAAATAGAATTACCATGTGATCCAGCAAATCCACTTCTGGGTATATCTACCCAAAAGAATGGAAAGCAGGGTCTTGAAGAGAGATTTGTACACCTCTGTACACGGCAGCATTATTTACCATCGCTAAAACATGGCAGCAACTCAAGGGTCCAAAGATAGACAAATGGATAACCAAAATGTGGTCCATCCATCCATTAGAATATTATTATTCAGCCTTGAAAAGGAAGGCAGTTCTGACATGATCAGTAACATGGGTAAACCCTGAGGACATTACGTTTAGTGAAGTAAGCCAGTTACAAAAGAACAAATACTGTATGATTTGTTCACCTATATGAGCTACCTCATACATACCTCACACAGGAATGGTGATTGCCAGGGGGTTAGGGGGGGTGGGGATGGGAAATTAGTATTTAATGGGTAGAGTTTAGGTTAGGGAAGATGAAAAACCCAGGAAATGGATGGTGGTGATGGGTGCACAACCATGTGAATGTCCTTAATGCCACTGAACTGTACACTTAAAAACGGTTAGGATGGTACATTGTATGATATGCGTATTTGATCACAAATAAAGAGAGTGAGAGAGATGGGGCACTCTCTCTAGAACCTGGTTCAGAAGGGGTGGGAAAGGGGGGCGGGGGCAATGGTAGGGAATTGACCAGTGAGCCCTGATTAGAATCTTAAGGCTGACACTGCCCAGCCCTGAGCCCTGGGCTATCACTTGAGCTCTCCAAGCAGCAGTTAGCACCTCCATCAAATAGGAGCATTAATCATCCTTCCTTCCCTGAATGTGGGATCTGAAAATGCTCTTTAAACTCCAAAGTGCTGCTCTCTGCAGTATTTCCATTTTCCATGCACCTCTTGGTCATCAGAGGTGACCACACTTCTTCAACCTTCGGCAGGAGCCAAACGGCCTCCCCCACTCCCCAAGACGCCCATCCCACTGCCACACCCTCCGGGAGTCTTATGATCTGAATTCCATTTTTGTCCCCTCAAGGCCTTGGCGACTGTGATGTGTCCCCTGAGGGCATGAAAGAGACATTCCCTGCGTTCCTCTTCATACCCAGACATTGCTCAGCACAGGCGTGGGGACACCCAAGGTCCTGAAGCCCCCCACCCCGCCCACCCCTGCTGGAACTACATGTTACAGCAGCGCCCTAAATATAGCCCTCTCCCTCTTTGGAAGGGAATGAGGCGGCTGCATCTTTAGGAGGTAAGACACTGGAACCCAGAGAGTGGAGGAAGTGACCCCAGACTGGGGTTAGCAACCTAGAACTCCTCCCTACCCCCAAAACTTAGCCAGAGCCAGAAGGCAGGAATGGGTGGGGGACTGCACCCATCTGAGCCCCATTCCCCTGCTTTGCAAGACACTTCTTACATTTCAGTTCCCTCCGAAGTGCCCCTCACATATGAGTACCCATCATGTCGAAATGCTGGAAAAAATGCAGAACTACCATTCTGAGGTCCTGGTAAAGTGCTGTCCAGAACCTCGTACGTGGTGGGTGGATACCTCCACATGTTTCCCCGCCCCCTCCCGCCCTCCCCAGATGCCACCATAGGAAGTTCCCAGGAGCCATCCATATCTCTGAGATCACACCAGGGCAGCTGACATCTCTTTTCCCTTCTTCCACCTGTGCTCTCTGGACGTATGCTCCAGCCCCTGGGGTCTTTGGCTCCTGTTCTCTGTGTGGGTCTCTCCATCATTAGCCAAGGTCAAGTCACAGGTGCCTCCTGTCTATTCTCAATTACGGGTGGCCCCTGGGCCATCAAGTGGGCTCTGCTTGGCTCATATTAATTAAATATCACAGGCTCCGGGGAAGGAGCCAGGGAGAGAGGCTTGGCAGCTGGACTCTCTGGAGTAGCAGCTCCTTCTCAAGGTACAAACATACTCATTCATTTATTTGACAGATATTTATTAAGCCCCCACTTGTGCGCATGTGCCAGGCACCATGCTAGTCTCTGGATCCCCAGCAGAAAAAAACAAAACACTGACTATGCTCAGTGGTGCACACATACCAGCGAGAAGGTCCCCAAACTTCAAGACATGTAAATCTATGAACCTGAGTGAGAACCTGGAAAGGAGCGCCTCCAGGCTCGGTGGCCAGGAAGAGAAGGTCCCAGGTGAGGGGACCCTTGGGAATTGCCTTCGTTTATGAATCAATAAGCATTAATGATGGAGACCCAAGGAGGACTGATTTCTGAAGCTCTCTTCAGCCCTATCACTCTGATTCTGTGATTTTTGAGCCTTTTTTTTTTGGCATTTCCCTTGCCACTGTTGAGAAACAAAATATGGACTAACCTGTGGTGAGCACTCACCATGTGTCAACCGCTGTGCAAGTGTGTCATCTCATGGACTCATCACCACTAGCCTACAGGGTTCCTTCTCCCCCTTCTTTTTTTTTTTTTTAAAGATTTTTATTGGGGTATTGGGGGGATGGGAACAGTGCTGGGGAATTGGGGGAAGGGGAACAGACAAGTTGCTGTTGTTTTTGTTCTTCAGTCTAGTTGTGGAGGATGTTGCTTCACTGGCCCAAGTTGGCACCATCATTGCGCTCTTCCCCGGGTGAGGCAGATCAGTCACCGGCTTCTGGACGGCCGCTCACTGCGGCTGCTGGCCGCTCACGCTGGCTGCTGGCTACACATGGTAGCTCATGGCAACCCACTGCCACAGGGGCAGCCTACGCCGTCACCGGCAACCCACGGCAGCCCAGCTCCAGGTCGAGCTGTTGTTCAGCATCTTAGCTGTGGAGGGCAGTGTCACCAGCCCTCATATGTGGGATCCGAACCGGGGCCCTCTGGCGTCCCAAGCCAGTTCTTAACCAATGTGCCACTCGGCCAGCCCCTTCTCCCCCTTCTTGATGTCACAGAAAAGAAATCTCAAAGAGGTGAAGTCCTTTGCCCCAGACCTCACAGGGAGAATGGGAACATTTCAAAGCTGCTGCCTATGAAAAGGACAGAGTCTGTTTGGCCTCCTTGGGTTCCCAGAGTTGCAATTTACCTACTTCCCTTCCCCTTTTCTTCCTTCCTTTCTTCACTCATTCAGCGAGATAGGGCGTGGCAAGCCCCTGAAGTGTGGCCCGCCCAGCACATGGCACACAGGACATACTCCTCCGCAAGCTACCACAAAAAGAGAACCTATGCATATGTCTGGGGTCAGTGACCACCGAGGTTGGGATGCTGACACCAGCCAAATGCCACACACACACATGCTCATTGGATTCTCCCAGCAACCAGTGAGCTAGGAGGACCTGGCTCCATTTACACGTGGCACTCGGGCGCCTACACAGGAAGCTACTTTCATAAGGCCTCCAAGTTTGCAGGGGACACAGGAGAGGCCCTATCCCAGGTTCCCCAGACTCCAAAGCCCGGCTTCGTCTACCACGCTGTTCAGAAGGAAAAGGCCTGGGGGAGAGACCAGAGGAATGAAAGGGGAACCGTGGTGCAGGTTGCTGGCAGGAAAATGCTTTGGAGAAAGGCCTTCCCAAATTGTGAGCTCATGATGGAGGGGAAAAAGGTGCTTCAGCTCCTATTCTGGGCATCCCAAAGTTTAGGATTCCAACAATGCCTGGGCTCTCCTAACAGAATAGTCAGAGATTCAGATAAAGCTTCATCCATCTGGCCATCACTCACTGAATCACGCATGGGTGACAGCTGGAAGTAGTAACTGGCATTGACTGGATGCCTGGTACTATTTTATGTAATTTACATGTCTTGATTTCATCTGCGCCATATCCCCATAAGTTATCACCCTTGTTTTATTTATTTATTTATTTATTTTAAGATTTTTATTAGGGAATTGGAAACAGTGCTGGGGAATTGGGGGAAGGGGAACAGACAAGTTGCTGTCATTTTTTGTTCTTCAGTCTAGTTGTAGAGGACGTTGCTTCACTGGCCCAGTTTGGCACCATCATTGCGCTCTTCCTGGGCGAGGCACATCAGTCACCAGCTTCTGGACGGCCGCTCACTATGGCTGCTGGCCGCTCACGCTGGCTGCTGGCTACACACGGTAGCCCATGGCAACCCACTGCCACAGGGGCTGCAGCCGACGCCGTCACCAGCAACTCACAGCAGCCCAGCTCCAGGTTGAGCTGTTGTTCAGCATCTTAGCTGTGGAGGGCAGTGTCACTGGCCCTCATATGTGGGATCCGAACCGGGGCCCTCTGGCGTCCCAAGCCAGTTCTTAACCATTGCACCACTTGGCCGGCCCATCACCCTTGTTTTATAGATGAGGAAACCGAGGCAAGAGAGATTATATAACTTGTCCGTAACTGCATGGTTACAGTGCTAAGATGGTGGCATGACAGTATTGGAATCCTGGTGCTTGGGGCTGGAGCCCAGAGGCCTAACTTACAGGAAATATCACTTTCCCAAATACATGCCCGTGGGGAATTAACTGAGTAGATTAGAGAGCGTCAACTCAATGGACTACTATGCAGCCATTAAAACTACAGTTGTCAACACTAGGAAAAATGCAGAATAAAAAATTCAGATAAAAAATTACATGTTACATTATTTCAATCATACCTAAAATGTCAAGGGAAGAATACGAGTTCAGACAATTAAGTCCACGAACTCATCCTAGAAAAAAGAGCTACATAACTCATTGCTGAATATCACTATGGTCACCTTTGAAGTATTCCCTTTGGGAAGCTATGTAATGATGCCAGCACCTAGTCCACCCTTCAAAGCAATTTTGGAACTCTTTTTCTGGAATGGCCATCAGAGCTGTCGTCATATTACCTTTGATGTCCTGGATGTCATCAAAATGTCTTTCTTTCAATAGTTCCTTTATCTTCCAGTAAAGAAAGAAGTCATTGGAGGGCAGATCAGGTGAGTAGGGAGGGTGTTCCAGTACAGTTATTTGTTTACTGGCTAAAAACTCCCTCACAGACAGTGCCGTGTAAGCTGGTACATTGTCGTGATGCAAGAGTCCTGAATTGTTGGCAAAAAGTTCAGGCCGTTTAACTTTTTCACGCAGCCTTTTCAGCACTTCCAAATAGTCAACTTGGTGAACTGTCCAGTTGGTACAAATTCATAGTGAATAACCCCTCTGATATCAAAAGAAGGTTAACAACATCGTTGCAAGAAGTTCGCGAACTTAATTGTCAGACTTCGTATTTCAAAATAAATCCAGCTATTCATCCAGCCAGCCAGCCAGCCACCCACCCACCTACCCATTCATCCATCCATTCAACAATCAATGTCCCCTGCTATCTACTGTGCCTGAGATGACCACTGGGACTATAGTTTTCGTGAACCAATAGGGGTGTTCCCTACCCCCCTGGAGGGATGTGCCTTGTCAGGGACAATGCAATCAAACAATTAATGTTACCTATAGATAGCTAATAGTGACTGTGAAATGTGTGATGCAGGACACAGGCAATGGCATCAAATGGCAAAGGTACACCCTAAACTTGAATGGGGAGAAGGGCAGGGAGGGCTTCCAGGAGGAAGTGATGTTTAGACTGTTCCCTGGAGAGAGAGTAGGAGATGAGAGAGGAAAACACTCCAGGTAGAGGGAAGAGCAACCCTCAAAGGCCCTGGCAGGAGAAGTTCAGCCCATTCCACAAAGGGAAATGCCAGCATTGGGGGAGGGAGTGACAAAAGGTAGAGAGGGAATCATTTTTTGCCTGGGGTCTGAAATTAATGGTAGTTTTTTTTCTTCCTGCCTTTGTAATGAGCATGCATTTCTTGAATATGGAGGAAAAAGGCTTAAAGGGGGTTAAATGAAAAGAGTGAAGCTTCCTGAGGAAGGCATAGAAAATCCAGGAAAAGGTTGTCATCACAGAAAAGAGACTGGGGCCAGAACCAGAACTGGGACTGGGAGGGAGGTAACGACCCAGCCCCTATGGACACCCCACTCCAGCCCGCCTTCCTTGCCGGGCCCTCCTTTGGGGGGTCTGAGTGGGGAAAACAGGGAGTGGGGAGGGCTGGAAAAATCTGGCATGTGGAATAGATATTAATGTCACAGAAGGGGGAGCCGGGGGGAAGGCAGACTATTAAAATTCTGTAGTCCTGAAAAATACATAAGTCTAAAATAAGACTAATGAGACATTTACTGGTGTGGTTGCCTTGCATTAATGACCCTACTGAGGATAAGATCGCAGAAGGCTTTCAATGTAATTACCAGGCTAATGATTAGCTGTGACATCACTGGAGACTAGAACGCAGACCTTGTTTTGGATTGTTTTCAAAGTCAGGACACCGCTGACCGCCTCGCTGCCTTAGCAATCTCGGGGTACCTGCACCCCATCCCCTGTGTCCTCCTCCCGCTGCTAAAGACTTGTGGCTGCCAGCCAAAACCCTCCCACACTCCCTCCTCCCCCCCCTCCCCCCAAGCCCCAATGCCTGCATTCCTGGACTTTTAAAAGAAGGCTTCTGGGACCATGAACTTCAAGCAGCAATTTGTCAGCACCAGTAGGGGTTGGGGGTAGAATGCTTGAAAAAGTAAGAGTTACGAGGACGTCCAGAAAGAATCTTTAATGAACAAGTGATGCATTAACAGATAAATGCTTTCCAAACCCTTTTACCCTGTGAGACCCAAGCAAGACCCAGCAGGAAACATAGAACGCGTCATCTCAGAGAATTATTGCCTCTGAGCCCATCCAGCCCACCCATTTGAACAGATGGGGATCGCTGAGGCTCAGAAAGGAGAAGCAGCGTCCCGAATATCACCCAGCAAGCCTTATATGCTCCATGTGAATTATGGGAATATAAAAGCGGTGAATGACAATCTTATCCGGGCTTCCCCGTCAGGAAAGCCAGAGCTCTCTCTAACTTCTAACTGCATTCCCTGTCATCAAAACTCAGAAGTTCTTACTAGCAGTTGACCTTTGATTAGGACTCACGTCCTAATTAAAATTAGGGAGAGCAGCCTAGACAATGGGGTGAAGGTGGAAAGATTCTCTGAGACTAGCTGTAGAGTGGCTGAAAAATGACAACAAACAAAACAGAACAGACTCATAGAAGTCGAGAACAAATCGATGGTTGACAGATGGTTGAGGGGACAGGTAAAAAAGGTAAAGGGGACAAAGAGGGACAAACGTCTAGTTATAAAATAAATAAGCCATGGGAATGTACTGCACAACAGAGAGACAGAGTCAATGATACTGTCGTAACGCTGTACGGCGATAGATGGTGAATGCACTTATCATGGTGAGCACATCATAAGGTATATAGATGGTGAATCACTATGTTGTACACCTGAAACTAATACAATATTGTATGCCAACTATACTTAATAAAAAAATTTTTTTTAAGCAATTAGATACATTTATGTAATGCACAATCCAAGCATAAGATAATCAGATTTATAGGTAGGCTTGGATTTCTGATACGTGAAATTGAGGACGAGGGGTCAGAACTCATAGGAGTCCATTACTAAATCTAATTTGGATACTTGAATAAGTGTGCTCTGGAAATAGCGTCTTCATTATATCAGTGGGGACATTAGAAATGGGCGAATTGGACCTCCCTCCAAACATGTCCTGTTGGGTGCTTTAAAGTTAATCACATTTTTTTAAATAGGAAAGTTTCTACAAGATGCAAAAAAAAAAGAAGAAGAAAAGAAAAGACTCAGGCTTTTATTTTATAGATGCTGGGGAGCCAGGGAGGAGTGAAGTAGAGGAATATGGCTCCTGGTGTTCAGACCAGCTGACAACACTAGGGATGCGTAAGTCTTCATATAGGGCAGCACACCCTCTTTATCAAGAATCTACGGAGAATCAGGTTACAGGAAACAACCTGAAACAGGAATCCCAGAGGCAGGTGATGGTTCTGGGCAATGAGAAGAACAGCGTGGATGGAATAAGTGGTTCAGAGTCAAGACTCTAAAGAACTGGGTACTTTTGGAGCTCTTCTCTTGCGTGAGTTTGGCACAGGTGCCACAGATGGTGCCTTCAAAGAGCCACTTAGATCTAGGCAGTAAGTTTCCGATGAAACAATTCCCAGAGTGTTGGGGACTGGAGCAATTGTGGGGGTGGGGTGGGGGTTGGACTAGAAGCTGGGTGCAGAGGAATTCATTCAGAGAACTCCCTACAGCCACACTGAAGTATCCCCAGTTAGTGAGGTGTATAATGGTCCATAATAAATATCTTTCTCCATTTCCAAGTTCCCAGAAGCTCACATTCTGGGATCTTCCCCTCCTAAACATGGTACACTCTGAGTACACAAACCTTGACATCTGGAAGAGCATAGTTTGGGGATGCAGAGTCATCAAGGAGGATGAACAGAGGGGCTAGAGTTGGATAGAGCCATCCTATCACCATTTTTTTTAATTTGGGGAACACTGTGTTTTTCCAGGACCCATCAGCTCCAAGTCAAGTAGTTGTTTCAATCTAGTTGTGGAGGGCGCATCTCAGTGGCCCATGTGGGATCGAACCATCAACCTTGGTGTTATGAGCACTGCGCTCTAACCAACTAAGCTAACTGGCTGCCCCCTACCACCAATTTACTACGGAAGAAATTGCAGTCCGGGATGGGCCATGAATGGAACAAATTCCCACACACCCATGTCATATTTCAATTCCTTTTTTCTTGCATTTCAATTTTAGTAATTCCAAGATGGCGGGAGTAACCTGTTCTTCAACTCAGAAGCTATCCTAGAAAAGGACAGGCTGTCCTAAGCAACTGTTACAACTGCTCTGTGTGGGGAACAGACAACAATAAGATCAAAAGGAGAGTAAAGGAGACTCGAATGTGTCAGAGCTCAACACAGAAGCAGCTGTGAGCTTGTGGGTGGGTGCCAGGCAAAGACTAAAGCCCACTCCAACACACACAGTCACACACCCAGGCTTACGATATGGAGGGCAGCTCCCATTCCTCTGGGACCCATGTAAGATCTAGGTTTGCCCTTCTTGGATAATGCCAGTCATCTCTGGTGGTGCCATCTGCCTCTACCACCCACCACCTGCTGCCACCCAGGGCTCACTCAGCCTTCAAGATCATCCCACAGTGCCAAAGCCAGACACACTTTTCAGCATTCAAGTCCTGATTGTATCCCTCCACAGCCCGGGGGCTTTGGAAGAGTGCATTAAGTCCTCAAAGTGGCTTAGGTCTGGACGCTTGATAGCCTGGGTCTCATTTGTCTCATCCTTAAAATGGTCATAGAAACTATTTAAATGTTGGGAGGCAGGGACCTCCCAGGTGAAACTGGAGGTCTCTCCCAAGATCTGATATCTTTTCTCCATTTCTCTCGCCTTTGAGTCTCTGCTCCCCATATAACTGGGCATATTGTCCTGAAGCCATTAAGATACGAGAAACGCATACATAAACTTTGATTTCAAACAGTCTGAGCTCTATCACTTACAAGCTGTGGGATCTTGGATACATTTGCTAGTCTGTCCAAGGTCATGTCCCCAAACATGGATTAGGTACAATAAAGATAGTCTGGACATGTGGTCCCTGGAAGGAGTACCCAGCACTGGGACCGGCGCCAAAGGGAGGATGAGGCAATCCAGGTGCCCAGGGTGCAAACCGTAAGGAAACCCTCATTCTCGGGCTCATGCCAGTACAAGGCCAGCCCCTGAGAGTGAGCGCCTCCTTGAATTTTGTGCCTTGAGTGCCATGCTTGCCTCACCCTAGTTTCACCCCTGAGGCTCAGATGAGGACTCTTGGGCAAGAGATGAATCACAAGAGAGGTCTGAAGAAAAACCTGTAAGGATGCGGGGAGCCGGACAGTGAAGAAGAATCCGAGCAAAGATGTGGTTTTAGCTGAGATCCAGTCTCCGCCCGATCCCACAGGAGCTGCAGCATGAGTGGCACTGAAATGTGGCACCACGGAGAGCCAGAAGAGCTCTTGTAAGTGTTAGTCATTGGGATGACCGGTTAGCTCCGTTGGTTAGAGCATCGTACTAACACCAAGGTTGACGGTTCGATCCCCGCTTGGGCCACTGCGAGCTGCGCCCTCCTTAAAAGAGTCAACTATGCCATTGTAGCATGAAAGCAATGTGTAACCAATGACCATGCCTGTTCCCCAAAACTGTTTTAGAAAAAAAAAAGAGGTAGTCATTGACTACAGACTGTCCCTGAATGTGCATAACTGTCCACGCATTTCTGAGCCAGGTGGCTCTAGGGTAAGTCTCCCAAAAGGGGAAAGTTGTGAGCTGTCATCAGGCAACACTCATAGCACTGGCCAGGTAAACAGGACCAGCAATATCTACTATAAGTACCTACCCGATAGAGCAGCTGCAAGGTTCTGAGATAGAGTTAGTATATGACACATCTTATTTCAATAGTGCATAGTAGGTTTTCAATAAAGCATAGCTAATGTTACCCTGGAAAAAACTGTAAGCTCCAGAGGCGCTTCATCTCCACCTTCTCTGTCCTATCCCCAGTGCCTAGATCAGGGTTAGGCTCACAGTAGGTGCCTACTTACTTGTCAGATGAATACAGTGTTGCTACTTGGTAATGGTAAATAATGGTCTCCATTGTTACCATTATTCTGGCCAAATCTGACCCTGCAAAGATATGGCAGATGGGTTGCACTACTCTTTCCAGGCTTGAGCTGGCAAGAATCTCCCAGGGGAGAGAATCTTACATTTTATTTTGGTTTTTTTGTTATTTTGCTTTCACTGAATTCCTAGTGGACAGATACTCAAGGCAGCTTCTCAGCCTTCCAAGCCCTGGTGTGAGCTGCCCATTCCACCACCACTTTTTCTGTTTCTGATTGAGGTATCTAGCTCTCCGCAGGCCCTTGCCATTCTCAGATCGTCCCCTTTATCTAGTCCCAAGCCAGACTGCCGTGCAGGTTTGGTGATGCTGGGCTTTCTCTCCAAGACACGACGGTCCATAGCTCCCAAATTCTGACCTGAGCTTTCTGGCTTTTGTCAAATTCCCACCAAAGCTACCTCTTGGAATGGGAGCTCTCCTTTAATATTTTGGAATTCAGAACTTTGGTAACAGTGTCCAGAATGTTGGGCTAGGGAATCTGTATTCAATCAGTTACCGTCGTTGGGGTAGAACAGGCCCAGCATGCCTCTAGCTGCAAGTCACCTTACCGCTCTGAACTGCCGTTTCCTCACCCAAATAGTAAAATACAATCACATATATCTCACCAGGTTGCAGTGAGAATTGAATGAGATACCTCTGGAAAGAGAATTTGGCCAGTAACTCCCCTGGCTTAGAACCTTCAGGCTCTCCACTGCTCTACGGTAAGTCCAGTCGTTTGTAGTGCCCACAAGGCCATGCTTTGTCTGGCTTCTCCTTAGGTCCTGTTTCTGCCTGAGCCCTGACTCTCTGCTCCAGCCACCCTGGCCTCCTTTCTCTCCTTTCTATTGTTCACAAGCTCCAAACACTGCACTCCCTCAGGCCCCCCATATGCATTTTTCCTCCTTCCCCCTACCCTTTTCTACACACATGCACACTCCACCACGATAACCCCAATTCAGCTTCCAGCTCTCATTTTAAATGTCACCTCTTCCAGGCAGTCCTCCACAGCCTCTACCTAAGTCTCTTAGGTCCTTACCACTCCCTGCTCTTCTGCTTAATGTCAGTTTTATGCAATTGGCATGATGGCCTGCTCGGCTCTGTCTGCCCCAGCAGAGTATGAGCTGCATGAGGACTTCACTCTGTCTGGGTTTTCAGGCCTGCTCCCCGCAGTGCCTGACACCAAGTAGGTGCTTAATAAACACATGATGAATGAATGATTGGCACCCCTGCAGCTTACCTCACGTAGACACCCTAGGCATCCTTTCCTGCAGCCTTGTTCGGTGGGTTCTGGTCAATGTAATTGCAAACAGATGCTGCCCCCGTCACCATCCCCCTTCACCCCACCTCCAGCTGTCTGCCTGCGTGGATGCTATATATTTTCAAGGCATTACCCTGTGTGATATGCATTCACGCCACTCCAGCAGCTCAATCTTCCCCTCCCCTCCATCCATTGGCATAATCAACCAGGGGCCTGCCCAGAACCTGCCAAGCTTGTATTAATGTTGGCTCACAGAGAGATTTATTTCTTCCCAGCACATCTCAGGCTGGTCCTGGCTCAGCTAGAACTCCCCCACACCCTTACGCCCCTCAACACACACACACACACACACACACACACACACACACACACAC
>NW_017731761.1:1566335-1570881 GCF_001890085.2 Hipposideros armiger | reverse complement strand
TTTTCTCCAAGCTTTTACATGAGATCAGAACAACAGCACCCGACTGTCGGGAACTGAGAGGGCTGTGACATTGTCCTTAAGGACATCACCCATGAATGTATCCCCAAACCCCACCTTCAGTCTCCC
This sequence comes from Hipposideros armiger, assembly GCF_001890085.2. Classification (NCBI taxonomy): domain Eukaryota; kingdom Metazoa; phylum Chordata; class Mammalia; order Chiroptera; family Hipposideridae; genus Hipposideros; species Hipposideros armiger. Next base: position 1,570,755 of record NW_017731761.1, on the reverse strand, counting down.
CAGTCTAGGGAGAAGCAATGCCAAGTCTTGTCAATGCAGTTTCCCCAAGTCTGTCCAAACTGGGCCATCCCTGCCCGCCAGAGCCCCGTCTCCACACTGCTTCACCTCACCCTGTCACCTGTATCCAAGTACCCGATGTTAGCTTAATATTCCTAACACCTGCTCTGGTCTTGGCAGCCCCTGCTCAAAACTTTGGCCCTCTATAGACTTCAGGAAGTCCAAACGCCCCAGCATGGCATAGAGAGCCCTGTGCCTGGCTCCCAACACCTCCTCCAGCCTACCACCACCCATCCGCAGACCTCTACCTCCTTCGAGTATCAGATCACAGCCCATGTGCTGGTTTCCCTCCAAAGTCCAGACCTTCCCACATCCCCACCTCTGCTCAAACCGCTCCCTCCACCAGAAAATGTAGCTTTCTGCATTCACATATGCTTGGGAAAAATTCTATTTTGCTGTAAGAAAAATAAATAAATAAAACGGCCTACAGTAAAAATAAGAACATCTGTCCATCAAATGTCATCTTTCAGGGAGTGAGAGGGCAACCCACCCCACAGAGTGAGAGAAATCTTCTCAAGAGCATATTTAATCAAGGACTCACATCTAGAATATAGAAACAGCACCTTCTTAACCAATAAGAAAAAGGTAGACAACCCATTGGGGGGTAAAAATACAGGCTAACAGCTTGAACAAGCACTTCACTGAAAGAGGATGAGCAAATGGCCAACAAACATCAGAGAACATGCCCGTTACATTAGTCATCGAGGCAATGCAAATTAAAACCACAATGTACCACCTCACCCCCATAGGGATGAAAATAAAAAGAAATGAAGCAAAATGAAAATGACAGAAAATACAGAGTGTTAGCAAGGATACGTTGCTCAAACGCTCAGATGCTTCCGGTGGAAGTGTTAATTGGTACAACCAATTTGGAAACCCTTTTGGCAGTGTCTGCGAAAGCTCAACATATGCACACCCCTTGACCCAGCAAGTTTACTCCTAGATTGTACCCAACAGAAATGTGTGCATATGTTCACCAAAAGACATGTAGTAGAATGTCATAGCAGCAACACCAGCGATGGCCAAAAATGGAAACAAGCCGAGTTTCCAGCAACAGCAGAACAGGCAAAAAATAAAAAACGTAAAAAAAAATCATGGTGTAGTCACACATTGAAATTCTGCATAGTAATGGGGGTAAATGAGATACAATTACACACAACATGGATGAATCTCACCAACATAATCTTTAGCAAGAGAAGCCAGACACAAAAGAGGACCAATTGTATATATATATAAAAAAAAAACCCACAGTTAATTAGCCTATGCTGTGAGAAGGGAGGTTAGGTGTTACCTGGGAGTGGCTGCAAGGAGTTTCCTAAGGGACCTCTGGGGAGCCGGCCATATTCTGTTTCTTGATCAGGCTGCTGGTTACACCAGGAGCATTCATCTTGTGAAAATGTATCAAGGTGTGCCCTTGTATGATATATTTATGCTCCTAAAGAAGGAGTTTAAAGAAATTCCACTTGTCTTTGACATCCAGAGCAAGTCCTTCCCTGACCAGACAAAGCATCCCCCTATTTCTNCTTCGCCAAATACAGTCAACGAGCCCCAGAGAGTTTCAGAGATTCCGTATTGTTGGGCCTGGAAACCCATTTCCTGCTCCTCCGAGGGCCACAGACACCCTGGGAATGTGGCCTCCCTTGGAAAGTTAAATGCCAACCCTGGGGTCAGGCAGCTGTGTGATTAGAGTGGATAGTCTACCTCTCTGACCATCAACTTGATCATTTCATAAAAGGAGGATAATATGAGTGGAATAATACCATAAAGTTGCTTCCACATTAAATGTATAATTAGACAAGGAGGCACAAAACAGTCCCTGCCCATGGAGGGTGTTGTGGTATAAGACAGCGTCTACTCCCACCTCAGTCCAAGATGGAATTAATCTGCCATCTCTGACCCCTCCTAGCTCCAGTTACCCTGTGGGGAGAAAGACAAGAGCATCTTCCCTAGATGCAGACAGCAGGCCTGCTCACCTGATTCTCTCCTTGCCACACTCCCCTGAGCTCCAATCACACCAAACTTTTCACTGGTGCCAGGACACACCCCTTTTGCACATGCTGTTCCCTCTGCCTGGACTTTCCATCCACGTGTTCTCTGTATAGAAAACTTATATTCTTCCTCCAAAGCCCAGATCTAAAAATCCCACTTGTTTGTAGTTTTGCCTGCTTCCTCCTGTCCTCCTTAGCCCCAAGCTGAGTTCATTCCCTGTGTCCCTGCAGAATCTCATAAAAAGTCTTATTTTAACACTTTTCACACTGATGCACCATGACCTAGCTCTTCCACCAAATGCTGAAACCCTGTTCATCCTTAATTCCCAAATGCCTACCTCAGTGCCCTGCACATGATAGAAACTTAATCCATGTTTGAATGAGTTATTTGCTGTGTCCCCAAAGCTTAACACCAAGAGGAGGCATATTAGTTACCTAATGAATGTTTGTGGCTCTATTAATTAATTGTTCTTCATTTATCATTTATCTCCATAGCCTCAGAGCCTAGCACGTCAATGAATGAAATGTGTTCCAAGTTCCTGACACTCAGTATGCCGCCCAGACCATAGTAAATGCCAAGAAAAGGCTTGACTAAGTGCCCCCAATTCCTGGCATAGTGTCCAGCTAACTACTCTAACCAAAGAACCTCATATTTGTGCAGCTCAAGAAGTGGAAGTGTATCTTCTCCTTAATGCGCTTTTTATGCAATTGGCATGATGGCCGGGTGTATCTTGGTACAAGAAAGGTTCAGGTCAGCAGAGGATTAGGGTGGGGGAGTGGCTCAGCTCCACGTGTTCATTAAGGGACACAATATACTGCTGCTCTGCCAGTTTCCACAAGTGGCCTTCTAAGACCACCCCGGGTGTTGACACCCAGCTGGCAGGTTGAGAAGAGATCACATGTATGAGAATTTTATGGGCCAGACCAGGGAGTGCCCCACATCACTTCAGCTCACATTCCATTGGCTAGAATTCAGTCCTATGGCCACACCTGACTGCAAGGGAGCCTGGGAACATAGCCTAACTGTGTGCTCAGGAAGAAGAGGAAACGGGTTTGTTGAGCGATTTAGCATTTCTACAAACTAGTCAATCATCAGTAAGTATTTGAATGAATAATGTGAAAAGTAAGTTTTTCTATATCTGGATTCCAACATATTTACATGCAGTATATGGTTGTTAAGCAGTTGAAATAGTTTATCTCTGTATCCTCAAAGCTTTACATAGTGTCTGGCATGGAGATAATACTCAGGAAACGGATGAAAAGAAGGAAGAGAGAGAGGGAGAGAGGGAGGGAGGGAGGAAAGGAAGGAAGGAAGGAAGGAAGGAAGGAAGGAAGGAAGGAAGGAAGGAGGGAAGAAAGGAAGTAATGAATCCCAGATCCTCATATAATTCTTGGCATATATTAAGTGCTTAGAAAATTGTTACCTCCATAAACTAAGGCAACGGGCAGCTCCTGCAGACTCGCCATTCTGGCCTTTACATCCTGACAACTGTGACCTAGGGGATCTGTCCTTGGTGCTGATCCTGTGGTCCACACCAGCCCTTTTGCTCATTACACCCTATTCAGTGACCTGGCCAATTTCCAGCTTCTGAGCAGAAGCGTGGTTGCCCCCAGATGTTGTGTGTTCTACAGCTCCGAGCAGGAGCCGTGGCAGGAAGGGGGTGGGGAGACAGAGCAGGGTTTTCGATTCAAGGTCTGCTCCCTGCTTGAGTGATCAACATCATTTCCATACTATAATTACATTGCCCAATCCTCTCCTGATTTTACTGCTATCTTGTAAGCCGTCCCGGTTGTGAGTAATTTAAAGCTATATGAGATGTCAGACTCCGTGAAACAATCACCCCTCAAAGAAATATGGCCCTAGATCATAATTGATAAGTCCCATTAGGCAATGGGGCCTTTTATTTCCTATTTGGTCTTTTCTGAGATGGCCTTGTTGATTCGCCTAATGTAGACTGTGTCCCCAGCATTGTTGAGAGAGAAAGATTCATCCAGCTTTGGGAGACGAGAACTCAGGGGCCCCAGGCCAGGCAGCGGGAGGGGGGTGAGCCTGGGATTGAGAAGACGGCTAAGGCTTCTGCATAGGTGAGACTGGCTTTACACCATGGTCTGCCTGATTTGTCTTATACAGAGAACTCCTACAGGGAGAGTTTGTTAGTACTGTACTGGGATTCATATCAGGGGTCATAGGATCTGCTCTCATGAAGCTTAATTAAGATTTTAAAAAAGGGCCTGCCGAGTGGCGCTTTGGTTAAGAACTGGCTTGGGATGCCAGAGGGCCCCGGTTAGGATCCCACATATGAGGGCTAGTGACACTGCCCTCTACAGCTAAGATGAACAACAGCTCAACCTGGAGCTGGGCTACCCTGAGTCCC
>NW_017731761.1:1562528-1565253 GCF_001890085.2 Hipposideros armiger | reverse complement strand
AGGTTCCAGGCCCTACCCTGCCACCTGTTCCTGAGCTGCTTTGAGCAAGTCCCTTTCCCTCTCTGGGCCTCGGCCTCCCATCTTTAAATAAGGGGCTAACCTGGAACATTTTTTCATTAGCTGCCACCATTTTAAACTCAGGAGATTCTACATAAAATATGTTTAGAGCTCCTCTTATGAATTCTGATTGGAAATACATAGCCTCAAATAGCTAGAACCATGTGGCAGCTGCCCTCTATAGATGGAGCATGTGCCCTGTCATTAGCCACAATCTTCACCAGTCTATTGTACTACAACTCGTTTCACTTGCTTATGTTATCAGCTGGCCCTTATAGACTTCCGTGCTTGTGATTTCTGGATATCTAGCTCCCATCCCAGCTTCATTCATCCACAATAAACTCACTCTCCCACAGGAGTGAGTGGCTGATAACTGTGACGACTGTGACCACTTGTCATGCCACACATCATGCCGGAGCTCAGCTCCCAGAATGCAGGATTCAGTGAGGCCAAAAAGGAACAACAACAGAGCCACAGATAGGGGGTTCATACCACTATATTCTCGATGACGGCCAGTTGAGACACGAGAAGCGAACATCCACCAGTACCCCAACACAGGGTCTCCCTGCTGTCACAGTCTCACTGGCAGCTGGGCAAGACACAGAAAGTAGGGCCTGCACAACCCATGACACCCACACTTGCTAACGCAACCGTGGCAGTTATAAGCTAAACAACAGCGGCTAATGGCCAACTGGCCACAGCCGATGGACAGCCAGTCACAGCTGACGGCCATCCAATAACCGAACTAGCACCCTTCCAGGTGAGGCCGAGAGCCTGGAAACTGCTCTCTTGGCACTCCGTCCCAATATTTCTTTCCAACACTAATTAATTAACCCTGAGTAGCGGCAATTCACCACCATGGAGAGGCTGCTGATCGATGCACTGGAGCCCTCTCAGGGCCCACGGAGTACTCTGCCTGGGCAGCCACCCGTTTACCCATGATCGAGAATACACGGATACCTGGTACGCTGGCATTCCATCGTGCTATTACCACCAAAACCCTGAGTCTCTGCTGCTTCTGTTCTCGGCCTGATTGATTTGTTTGTAATTCTGTCATTTTTCGGGATCAGGCCGGGAGGGTGGAAGTGGGGGGAACCAGGGTGGGGTGGTGATTCTTCTCTGGCAAGACATGTCAAAACTGCCTGTCTATCTTTTGGGTGCAACTGCTGTTTCCCAAACGCCATCGTCCATGTTGCTGTAAAGAATGACGGATCTGATATCATATATTACTGTTGTGCACTTTCAATTTTGATATCTGTGTTTCCTTCCAAAATTTGCAGAATGATTGAGAGGCTGTGGCTGCTTTTTTTTAAGATGCATCATAAGGCCTCCTTCACGAACAACTTGGCCAGGCAACGTAGGTCATCGGAGATAAGGGAAAATTGTCAAGTTGTTTCTCGCTGGCGCTCCCCTTGCGAGTTCCCCCAACAGCGTCTCTCTGGAAGTCCGTGGCTGTCAGGAGGGGACTGGTGAGTGAAGCTGGTTTAAATGGCTTATAGTCACTTGGCATGATACTCAAAACCCACCACAATTTGGAGCCCACTGAGTACCCTCTCCATGCCTAGCACTGTGCTCGGAACTAGGACACAGGAGTGAAAAAGTAATGTCTCTAGTCTCAGGAAGCTCATATTCCAGCTGACAAGACAGACGATTGAAAGGAATATATAAAATAGCTAATAGTGATAAGCATCATGACAAAAAATTCATCTCAGTAAAGAGGGAGGATGGGTATTGTAGATTAAAGTAGTCAGGCAAAGCTCCTCTAAGAAGTGGAATTTAAGCAGAGATCTGGACAAAGTATGTGTCCAGGAAATGTGTGTACTTGAGGCAGGAGCTTTCTAGGCAGAGGGAACAGCAGGTGCCAAGGCCTGGCAGCTAGCGCATGCTTGGCACATTTGAGAAAGGTCTTGGTGGCTGGAGCAGGGAGGGGACTAATGGAAGAGGCTGGTCCTTATCTCCTACTGCTCCCCCCAACCCTGGCCCTCAGTTCTCACCTGGGGCTCTGTATCCATCAGGGGCCTCCCAAGAAACAGGACCAATAGGATCCAGAGATCAAGATCTACTCATAGACCCAGACCTAGATCTAGATAGATTTATTTCAAGGTCTTGGCTCATCCAATCGTGAGGGCGGACAAGTCCAAAATCTCTAGGGCAATTTAGCAGTCTGGAAGCATTCGGGCAGAAACTGATGCTGCAGTTTTGAGGCAGAATTTCTTCTTCCTCAGAGAAACCTCAGTTCTGCTCTTAAGGCCTTTCAACTGATTGGATGCAGCCCACCCACACGATCAAGAATAACTTCATTTATCTAAAGTCAACCGATGGTAGATGTTGACCACTTCTACAAAATACCTTCGCAGCAAACAGGTTAGGGTTTGATTGAATAACTGGGTGCCAGAGCCTAGCCAAGTTGACATATACCACTTACCATCACAGGCTCTTCGCCTATACTAGTTCCCTACTGTGCGTCTGCTCATGGGCCCACCTCGGCCTCCATCTCCAGGTGCATCTCCTGCCATAGTGACCAGTATGGTGTTCTATCCTAAGGTTGTACCAAAGAGGTGTCATTGTTATCTCGTCAGCCACCTGATATATTTTTAGAGGGACTAAAGAATACATTACCAATGAAAATGTATCATTTCAATGTCCATATCTGGGATTTAAGATGTTT
>NW_017731761.1:1557513-1558783 GCF_001890085.2 Hipposideros armiger | reverse complement strand
CACCATCAATCATCACCATTATCTCCACCATAATCATCATTGTCTTCATCATCTCCATCATCATTGCCACTATCATTATCATCAGTTTCATCAGCAGCACTCATCAGTATTAAGTGCTATCTAAGCTATGAAGCAATGTCCAGATGCAAAGAATCATTATTATGGCTGAGTTTCCTTGCAGACTGCCAACCCCTCTGTCATACTCAGTGCAATACCTGGAAGAAACTTGGCCATGAACCCCTGAATCCACTCATTCCTGCATTCAACCAACATTTATTGAGAATCTTTTATGTGCCAAGCACTGGGGCAGGCAAAAGAGCCCCAGCTATGAATAAACATGGACACAGTCCTTGCCCTCATGATGCTCCCAGGCTAGAGGGACAGCCCAGGAGTAAACAATTAAACCAGCGAATCAATACACTAATTACAGGTAGGTTGCTGTGTGATTTAATTACAGAGGATGATTAATGGCTGGACGGGGAGGAACTTTTCAGAATGTGCAGTGCCTTGGAGGTGACAGGTCCACTGAGTTCTTAAAGCAACAAAACATTGGCATGTAGTGAAACAGCCTCTTCTGGGGGTAAGGAGAAAGGCCTGTGTTAAAACCTGGGGCATGTGGCTTTGGCTTTGGAGTCAAATAGTCCACACTCACAAGACACAAATTAAAAGAATCCCATTTGCCTCAACTGCAGTGCTGGTGAGGGAAGAAAGGAGGGGAAGAAAGAATGAGGTGCATCCTTGGTGCTATGCTTATGCTGCTTCATTTAATGCTCCTTTAAGAAGTATTAACTCAATTTAACATGGAAGAGAAGTGAAGTGCCCGGTGGGGGGAAGTTACCGGGGTCACCCTGCTAGGACAGCTAGAAGAGGGAGCTTACCCAGGCCTGTTGACTCAAGGGACCCAGATTATAACCACCATGCAATCAATTCATTCTCCCTTTCACAAAAGTCTTAGATATCCAAGGATACCCTGACTTAGGGCCTGGGTGGATTACTAAGAGAAACTTGCATGAAATACACAGTATTCCCTTCTCCTGAGCTAGAGTTGCTTGCAGACCTAGAATGAGTAATTCCCCTGTGACATCTAGGAGCCAGTAGACATAAAGTTAGTCTTCTCCAAAGACACACCCTACTGAATTCTTGCCTGACTAGGATGGGCATGCAAAAAACATTTAACAATATCCGTGGGGCACTGAGGACTTTGGATCTCTTGAGCAACTGCCATCACCACCATTACACACACACCCCCAAAGTGGGGTCATCACCAGCC
>NW_017731761.1:1546204-1551273 GCF_001890085.2 Hipposideros armiger | reverse complement strand
TAAAAGTCTAACCCCCAAGAGAACAGGACCTTGATCAATTTTCTTCCCTGCTATAATCCCAAATGCTAGAATGGCACCTCACACTTAGTAGGTTCTCAGTAAGTATTTGTTAAAGAAATTAGTTAATTAATGAATTCACAAGTTTGCCTTTTTTTTTTCTTTTTGCTATGTGACCTTTGGCTAGAGACAAGTGTCACCGAAACTTAATTTTCCTCATCTGCAAAGTGGGCTAGTAGCATCATCATCTATCTCCTTGTCGTGCAGACTGACTGTGATAAGCCATGACGAACACTTCTCATAGCGCCTGGCACAGCATATGCACTCAGGAAATGGTACCCACTCTTATCACCATAGCTCATCCTTTTAAATGTACATCTGCCATGTTTCAACATCTCTGAAATTGGATGCCTCTCACAATTGATGTGCCATCACTTCCTCTGCAGTGGCCATGTGTGTTTTGCTGTCCATCTTAACCGCTGTGCCTGGTAGAGGGCCTGGTATGTGCACAATCAGGGAGAAGGAACCACTGAAACAGGAGCAGGGATCCTGGTCTTTTCCAAGAGCCTCCTGTGTGACCTTGGAAGAGCCTGTTGTTCTTTCTAAGCCTCAGTCTCCATAGTGCTAAAGTGGGGAGATGGGGTAAGTGATACCCCAAAGTCTTTTCTAACTCGGACAAATTTTGGTCTAGCATCAAATTACCAAGGGTAAGGTCTATCTTATTCATGCACAGTGTATCCTATTTGTACACAACACATCACTGCCCCAAACCCTCCCCTGAGGGCTGACTGCCTCCCAGTCCCATTGAGACCCACAGACACCTCAAACACCATACAGTAAAATCGAACTCAGCATCTTCTCCCAACCTGTTCCCCTGTCCCCTGCATTCACCGTCACTGGCCTGGGAGTCATTTCTGATTCTTCCCTCACATATTCATCCAATCAGACACCAGATTTGTCCACCTAAGTCCCCCCATGTCTCTGAACTCCGTTCACTTCTCTCATCCTCACCACTTCTGCCTGGGTCAGGCCACCACTATCTTACATCTTCCTCAATGCAACTAACTCTTACTTAGTCTTTGTACTAGATAAGATATCAGTTGACCTGCCACCATAACAAGGAAAACCCATAGTTGGTGTCTAAAACCAGAAAGAGGTTCATTTTTCTCTCATTTATCACTCTTGATGTGAATGGGCTGCCAGCGTGGATAGGTGTTTCTGCTCCATGAAGACATGCAGGGACCCAGTTTCCTTCTATATTGTTGCTCTGCCATTCTCTAGAGCAGGGATTGGCAAACTTTCTATAAAGGGTCAGATAGTAAATATTTTAGGCTTTTGAATAGCGTGTGAATCTTCATCACAACCACTCAACTCTGTCATTGTGGCAAGAAAGCAGCTGCAGACAACAGGTAAATACATAAGTACGGCCGTGTCCCTATCAAAGATTATTCAAAAACACAGATGACCAGTCAGTATTGATTCACAGGCAGACTTTGCTAATCCCTGCCCTAGAGTGTGTTCCTCATCACCATGGGTGAGGCTGCCTCCCCATCATCATGACTACATTCAAAACAAGGAAAACAGAGGACGATGGGGAAAGCAGCTTCCTTCTAAGGCGGCAAGGTGAAAGGTCCATCCATCATAGCTACTCACATTTTATTAGCTAGAACCTAGTCATGTGACCATCCCTAGCGGCAAAGGAAGCTGGGAAATGTAGTCCCTAGCTAGGCAGCCCTATGCTCTGCTCAGCTTCAGGGGATTTTATTACCAAAAGTAGAAGAGGAAATGGGATAATGAGGGACCAATAACAGCCTTAACCACAGTTTCTAAGCCTAGAGTTCTAGCCAGCTCCTCTCTTCTCCCTCCAAGCCATTGTTCAACTCATCAACCCTCCAGGAGGATCTTTCTAGAGCACAAATATGATCATCTTGCTCCTATGCGCAAGATTCTTCTATGGCTTCCCAGTGACTTATACAATCATAAAGTCAGTCAACACATGCTTACTGGGTCCTGTTGTGTGACAAACAGCGTGCTAAGAAATGAGGCCTCACTGGTAAGAGACATAGTCCCTTCCTTCAAGGAGCTTTTGATCTAATGAGAGAAAGCTTCTTCATTCAACTCACAAGGACCTCAGTGACCTGCCTCACTCTCACCACCCTGCCACCCATCTAGTCTGCACCCTCTGCATAAACACACCATGGTTCATCATGCTCCGAGCCTTTGCAAATGTTGTTCACGCCTATATGGAATGTCATTCTCCACCCTATCTCCTGTCCATCACTTGATTAACACCTATGCCTCCTTTAAGAACTAACTCAAGCATCACTTTCTCTTAGAAGCTCCCCTGAGCAGTCTCTCACTGGATCAGGTACCCCTTCTGGGCCCCTACAGCTCCCTACAGCTTCCACCATCACATCATTGATCATTCTGGGCTGTAATTTTCTTTTCCAAATAGCCTGCAGGTCCTTCATCAATACAGAACTCTGGTTTATTCACTTCCTATGCCTAGGACTTTACAGTGTGGCTTATAAAGAGTAAGGGGTTTAAATAAAACTTTGGAAAAGATGAAGGAGGGGAGGGAGGGATATTGGGAAGGAAAGAGGAAGGAAGGAAGGGAGGGAGGGAGGGAGGGAGAAAGGATTAGAATAACCTTTGGGTGCTTCCCATCTTGCCATCGTCCCTGAATCTTGACCATTAGAGAGAAGAAATTAATGAAGTTTCTACTGACATTCTTAGGTTTGAAAAATGACAACTTACCAGCAAGGTTTATTTTTTCTCATTGTCTCCCCATTTTTTTATGTTTCCTCTCCCAATGCTTTATTTATCTCTGTCTATTTAATGATGATACAACTCACATCCTTCTTTTTTCATGCCCTTAGACTCCTGAATTTTTAATCGAGCAATGTAAACTTAATTTTTTTTTTGGTCTACCAGATATAAAAGGTCTGAGGCCCTGACAGGAAAATGAGTGATGAATTATGCAGGCAGCGAGTGCCAATCTGACTTCTGTGATGTGTTGGGTTATAATTGCACAAACTATTGCATCCCCAGATCCGGGAAATGCGGTTTTACACTTTCTCAGACATCTTTACAAAAGGGTGACAGCACATTTCACAAGTAGAGAGAAAGAAGAAAACTGGACTCTTTTTCCAGGCACAGCATGGACCAGGACGCCCACCTCCTCCTGGCCCTTCCACATTTGGACACAGCTCTCTCACCCGCACTTGGCAGGACACACCGGTGTCAGCTCCAGCCAAAAAATAAGGTCTGGTGCCTTCCCACAATGATGGCCATTTATCAGGCATGACACTCGGTGACTCAGGGGACAGGAAATGGGATGTGGCATCTCCTGTTGGAGATCGAGAGGGTCGGTGTCCATCCATGGCACCGCATCCCCAAGTAACGTGGGACAGAATTCATTTATTCAGTGCTTCGTTCCACTAATACGTATTAAATGCCTATTTTTGCCAGTCACTTATTCAGACATTTGGCGATACCCAAATAATCAAGACAGACACAGCCCAGTTTTGTTGGGGCATATGTTTTCAAGCTGGAGACAGAGAATAGAAAAAAAAAAACTGACAAGGTAATTCCAGTTGATTTGGTGAACCCTGAAAAGACAACAGAACAGTATAGAATGATGATGGGGGATGGGGTAGGTGACGTTTTTTAGATGTGGTGAGCAGGAAGGCTTCTCTGTGAAGATGATGTCTGAGCTGACACCCAGCGAGCGGAGGGGGGAAGCGAGTTCTAGGCAGAGGAACCACCCAGTGCAAAGGCCCTGAGATGGAACTGCAAATGGAATACTTACTGGACAGAAAGATGAGCCACATGACTCCAGCATACTGAGTCCGAGGCCTTTTCTTATCAATCTTACCAACAATAAAGTCCAGCATTTAGACATCGTGTCTTTTTTCAGTGTTTGAAGAAAGCTTTTTATGTTGCTACTTGGGAGCCATTGAATGTCAGAGTCAAAAGGACTTAGAGGTGATTAACTTAAGCAGTGAAACTGACCACACAGAGATTTCACTGAGCTGTCAAAAGCCTGGAGATATTGAGTTATCAAGGCATTGGAATTGACAGTATCTAACAGCCCAGACCTCTGTGGTGCACAAATCACTTCCGTCCCTAGGAATTCAGTGAACCTTCATCCCTGCCCAATGCGGTAAGCCTCATCACCCCATTGTACCTACTGGAAAACTGAGCTTTAGTGAGACACAGCGGCATACCCAAGGTGCGATTAAGAGGCAATGCTGGAATCAGGATCCAAGGACTCTGCCTCTATGTTCCCTTCTGTTTCAAGGCCCCTGAATCTCGGAGCCTTCTCCTGCAATGGAAAAAGTTCCATATTGGAAACTTCATTTCCAGCTCTGTCCCTCTTGGGCTGCGTGATCTTGGCCAAATCCTTTCCTTCTCTGAAGTTCTATCATCACCTGAATTGATAATGATGACTATCTGATTATTATTACATTGAAGGCATTAGTTAAGAACATGGTCTCCAAAGAGCACTAGAATCTCATGGGTGAGAGTGAAGTTAGACAGTCAAGTCTCAACCCTACCCCTTACCTGTTGAATGGCTTTAGGCAAATACCCTGAGCCTCATTCCCTCATATGTAAAATAATGGAAATAGCATATGTAGTTATTGTGAGAATCATCTGAGATAATGCATGTACTCGTATGCTACCTGGAAGATAACAAGTTCAAGAAATGGTATTATCATCATCATCACCATCAATCATCACCATTATCTCCACCATAATCATCATTGTCTTCATCATCTCCATCATCATTGCCACTATCATTATCATCAGTTTCATCAGCAGCACTCATCAGTATTAAGTGCTATCTAAGCTATGAAGCAATGTCCAGATGCAAAGAATCATTATTATGGCTGAGTTTCCTTGCAGACTGCCAACCCCTCTGTCATACTCAGTGCAATACCTGGAAGAAACTTGGCCATGAACCCCTGAATCCACTCATTCCTGCATTCAACCAACATTTATTGAGAATCTTTTATGTGCCAAGCACTGGGGCAGACAAAAGAGCCCCAGCTATGAATAAACATGGACGC
>NW_017731761.1:1541841-1543319 GCF_001890085.2 Hipposideros armiger | reverse complement strand
CTCAACTCTTAACTTTTGAACCTATGGGTAGACAAGGTTGCTTTGAGGTCTTCCTTCCTTCCATATTCTCCACTCACCACTGGTGTGACCTAAGACAAGCCACTCAGTTCTCAGAGACTCAGTGTCCCCATCTGTACATTGGGCGTATATAGTTGCTACCTCCCAGGTTTGCGGTAAGGGTTAAATGAGAAAAGGACTACCAGAGAAGAAGGACCAGGGACGAGGAAGAGGATGAACAAGAGGGTAGGAGGAGTGAGAGAGGAAGGCAGGACCACACAGAGTGTGCCTGGCACATAGTAGGTCTACAATAATTCTTAGTCCCTATCCTCTTTCTATAGGGTGACATAGCCGAGCAAGCACTGTAATAGGAGTCTTGGAAGTCTAAGTTCTAGTCCTGTCTACGAAATTGATATTATCCCACTTAATCTGATCGTAGGTCAGTACTTACTTGTCTTTGTCCTTTTGTTGCTCACGTCATTGCCCAGAGCATTCCTGCCAGCCATTCCCCTCTTCTGTAATCCCCCAAAGCAGTGGGTTGTGCTCTTTTGTGTGATAGGACAGGTGTGCCTTGTATGGGTAGCACAGGGCGAGTCTATTGGCAGGGCAGAAGGGTACCCGGGCTTCAGAAACCAGGATTCACATCCCAGGTCTGCCTCTTAGAAGCTGGGGGACGCGGCAAGTCACTCTCCTTGGACTTACTGTAGTGATCTGCCCGTAGAGACACCCTCGCCAAGGCTGACGCACTTTCCCGACCCCCAGCTGCTGATTGAAAGCTCATTCGCTGCCTCCCTCCCTGAGATGCTCTCAGTGGTATGGAACTGCCCTGCCCAAGGCCACAGCTCTTCCCTGTGGCTGACTGCTGTGAGTACACAAAGACCCAGTCCCATACCTCAATGTGGGGCAACTTTGAAGGTTTATCTAGCTTCAGAGCTCCCTGTACAATCAGCTGAGGCCTCAATAGCAACTGCCTAGTGCATCAATGTGTTGTCTCCACCAATCTTTCCTCCCTCCCTCCCTCCCTTCGTCCCTCCCTTCCTTCTTTCCAGATGTATTTCCGAAGAGCATTCTCCAGTAAACCTTCCACAGGAAGCTTCCCATCTCAGAATCTGTTTTCTGAGAACCCAATCAGAGACAACTCTTCTGGGCTTTAGTTCACTCACCTAAAAACTGGGATGCTGAGAGCATGTCCTAACTATGATTGGCCTCAAGCAACGTACCTTGAATGACAACATTCTTAAATGTCCCTCCTGTAATGTGGTTCATTCTGTTTGGTTGAATGGGGCTAGATACAGGCATTCAGTTTAGCCCACAAATACTAAGCTCAGACTATAAGCCGGGCTCTGGGCTGGGGCCTGGTGTACACCGCAGTTCCAGCTCTCAGTCTAAAATGCTAGTCTCTCTTGTTGCAGAAAGATTGTCCTGGCTCCCTGAGATCTTATTCAATCCAATATGATGAGCATTTATTGAACACCTACTAG
>NW_017731761.1:1530363-1538636 GCF_001890085.2 Hipposideros armiger | reverse complement strand
CAAAGGGCTCCTGCAGAGGCCAAGTAGTCAGAGAAGACTTCTCAGAAGAGGTGGCACTTACAGTGAGGCTCAAAGGATGAGAAGAAGCCAGACAGGTGGAAAGTGAAGGAATCATTTGTGAAGACCCTAAGGTGGGAATGAACTTGGAGCTTAAGGGAGCCGGAGGGAGCGTGGAGCCCAGACCTTGGAGAGGGCAGTGGAAGGAGATGAGGAAGTGGCGGGCAGAGCCCCATCCTGAAGCAACACCAGGGTGAGCCTTTGGATATATTGGCTCCCAAGTGTGATGGGAAGACCTTGAAGGGCTCTACGCTAGGTAGTGACATGACTCACCTGTGGTTTTTCATGTTTAGTCACCACTTTATGGAGGAGGAAACAGACTCAGACATGGTCAGTGAGTGATTTTTCTCGGAATAACAATGCAAACTTGTGGCTGCACCAGCCCAGAGCCCAAGCTTTCTGACGCCCAGCCTGGAACGCCTTCATCTGGCCATGCAACCTCTCCTCTCTCTTTATGATTTGTCATTGAATCCCCAGCATTCAGTCCTAGATCTGAACTTGGGAGGCACCCACTGAATGTTTGCTGAGTGAATTAATGACATTAAAACAAGGAATGAAGATGGACATAACACCTATTGAGCCCCAATTGTGTTCAAGGAACCAGCAACGATCATTACAGTGGAACCAGAAATGATGGAAGACCCTCTTTCTTTATGGGATTCTAAGCTTTGTCTCCCACCACTCCCTAACTCACAGCCTCCACTCTAGCAAAGCTATCCTCTTCCCTGATTCTTATAAATGTATCTGCTCTCCAATTCTTTGCCATTGACCTTGCTCTAACCCCACTTGATCTACCCCCCCAATCTTTCAGTTGCCCACATTAGTTCAGTCTTCCAAGATCCTCATTCTCTGTGATGCTCTCCCTTCACTATTTTTCTGAACTCTCTCTCTCTCTGCACACATGACTTGCCTATGTCTGGTCCCTCTCAGTAACGTGTAGGCTCTTCAAGAGCCCAAACCATGGTTCCTATTTTTCTTGCAGCACTGGACCTAGGGATGTGGGTGAATAAATTCTTGCCCAAGGGACTCCTAAGGGCCTTGGGCAAGCCACTCCCATTCTTGGAGACTCTGGCTCCATACCTGAAGGATAAGGAGATCAGATTTTATCAAGATGGCCAATCCCTGGTATCCCAGACCATGCACCCCCTCCCTGAGTCAAAGCAGACATTACTAACTGATCACTGATTGCTTTTCCACTGTGACCAGGTAGACATTTAGAATGCTTTCCCAGTGCAACATTCCCATTGCTAAGAAATGCAAAATTTGTGAGCAAGATGAAACTTATTTGCCATTCCTTAATATGATAAACTCTAAGGGATTTTCATATCTGAACTTTGGGGATCTACCATCAGCCTGATGCAAAGAATATGAGATTAGGAGACTAAAACCTAATTTACAGATTATGCAACCTTGAGGAAGCCTCAACTCCCATAAGTCTCAATTTCCTTCTCTGGCAGATGAGGCATGTCTTACAAGATGTGATCTGTATATCTATATATCTATATCTATATATATCTATATGCATATACATATACATATACATATATATAGAAAGATATATATAGTGAGAGAGATATTTTTCTATACATAGAAAATATATCTATGTATAGATATAGATATAGACATAGATATAGTGATAGTAATAGAGATAGAGATGGTAGAGATAGATATATTTTGCAGAAAGAAATACACACAGACACACACACACTCACACATCACTGCTTTTTACCTGTTGTAACAAGGAAAATCAGTTCACCAGGCTTGTTACAATTATTTATAAGTATAAAGTTGTTAGGCTCTAAGGGAGAAGGCCTAAGGAACTTAATTCATTGATTTGCAATATCTTATTCAGCCTGTCCACGACCATGCTTGCTTTCCCACTTAACTCTGAGTCCCGCTGGTTCCTGGCTGTGCTGCACTTTCACACAGTTGTTCTATTTAGCACTTCCAAGTGCGTGTGTTCTTACCAAATTCACTCTTAGCCCTCTTCCTCTCCCTGGGCAGTACATCTAGCTCCTAGGAGTTCTCTATTAAGTATTGGTTCTAATAAAGGTTGGTTCAGTTGCCTTGACAAAAACAGATTGGATAAGGGAACACCATGCCTCAATGTTCCCAAGCTCACCCAACCTGGAGGGCAGGGGCTCTGTGCCATGCACAGCTATGTCCCCAGCACCCAGCACTGGGCCAGGAGCCTCTGGACTCTCTATCAAGGTTTGTTGAATGGAGGGATGAAGGGAGGAAAGGCACAGACATCATTTAATGCCCATACTGTGGATTCCGCACGCCATGCATGCACACACACTCATGCTGCTCTCACTCGGACACAATTATGTTAAAAGAGCAATTAGCAACCTCTTAAGCCTGATTGCCAACTCCCCCATTAATCACTTGCAATTATAAACCCCAAATCTTCAAAACAATTGGTCCCAGACGCCCACTAGAGAGCAATGCTAATAACCTTCCTTCTTCATCAGAAAGTCTCTGCTCAGTTGGAATGCCTGGGTCACAGAGGAGTGGAGAGGTCATGAATGGCTGAATAATCTGACATGGGAGAGGTAACCCTGGAGAAGGGGGTAGAAAATCACCCTACAGATGCCAGGGACACTCTGGGAGGCCACCTCATCTTCCCCCCGCCTGCTTCTCCCCATTACCACTGCCAGCCGGGGCCATATATCTCCCCGTGCTTTCACCAACCCACTCTAATTCCACATTATGAAGACACTCTCTCTAATTACTGCAGCTAATTAGCTCCTCGCAGCCACCCCGGTTGAGGCACACATGAGACAGAGCAGCCCACAAGGCCTTGGACATGGCTGGCCACCTCCAGCCACGGCCACCACTTTGCCACTGCAATGACACCCCGTGAGCTGACCCCCATGTTTCAGGGGGGGAACGGAGGAGGAGGAGGGTGAGAGATGGCAGGAGCCTGCTCGGTCAATCTGAACCCCTTCTCATTGCCAGTCCCCTGCTGCGGGCAGAAGGCAATTCAGACCTGAGTGCAGCAGCTAATTAAATCAATATGAGATAATGAACGGCAATTAGAGGTCCGGCTAGGCACATCTTCTCTTGTAAATACTGTTTCTCTCCCAACGGGGAGCTCTTTTTTAATAATCTGTTTGTGTTTCATTTCCAGGAGCCGTAATTCCCCCAAGAAGCACTTTGGGAAAGTGATTTGTTTGTCTGTATAATCGCCAAAGCATTCCGTTAGGCTTGTTTGTTTTGCTGAGCGCCTGCTACTACTGGAGAGAAACAATTCGCTTCTCTCCTTTTTTTTAAGTTTCTATTTCCTGCCTAAACATCTGACGTTGGACCAGGCCAGGGGAATGCATTTTAAAAGTCTAATGAGCTGCTTCCTCTCTCTTCCCCGGCTCCCTCGCCACCATTCTAAGGTGTGAACAAAGCTAAAAATCTTAAGAGATCACAGAAGGATTGCACAAAGCTTGGTGACTCCCGTTCTGCAGATGGGAAAACTGAGGTTTATAGTGGCCGTCAATGACTGGCAAGCTAACCATTCTCCTCTCCCCCATTCAAATATCATAAATTTCATGAGATGTCCAGGGAGACACTTGGGGTGGGGGGTATTATAAGAAGACTTCTGCCCTCAAGGAGCTTTCAAATTTATCTGGTGAGACAGGGTAAGGCACATATCAATTAGAAAGCAATTAAGTGCCTAATTGTGTGGCACCAACAAGCTCAAAGAGTTCAGGGAAGGGAAAGATCCTTTGGGGAATAGAAAGGAAAGATAGAACATCCAAGCCATTTGCATCTTAACTCTATCTTTATCCTCCATCAAGGCCTGTATTCTGATCTGGACTTTTGTGTCTTCATTTGGATTCCCCATGGCCCCACAAAGTCAAAAATGCCCCAAATGGAGAGCATCACGCCCACCCCCAGCTATTTCCATTCCTGTGTTCTCTGCTCAATAAATGGCTCTCCACACATCCAGTTTCCCAGTTTAGAGAACTCAATTCCTTTTCTCTTGCATCTACACCCAGTCGGTAGACAGGACCTTGTAAATATCTCTCTTTTTTTCTTTCTCTTCACTTCATCCCACTATCACTGCCTCAGTCCCAGCCACCAACCCCTGGTGTCTGGATTCTTATAACATTCACCCTACTGGCCCCCAAGTCTAGCCTCACTCCCCTCCAATGCAATATCCGCTCTGCAACCAGAGATGTTTTTCTACAATGCAATCTGACCAAGTCATCACCTTTATTAAAACCCCTCCATGCTTTCCTCAGGATAAAGGTCAAATGCTTTAATGTTGACTTCTGGCCATTGCTTACATTTTTAGCCTGGCCTTTGCCATCTATACTCTCTGCTTGCACACACACACACACACACACACACACACTTTACAATTTATAAATCATCCCCATTCTTTTCAACAAATATCATCCTCCACACAATTCCACAGGTTTAAAGGGAAGGCACTTTCACCACAAAAACTAACACCATCACCTCTAATTTTTAGAACAGGAAACAGGCACAGAGAAGCTACATGATTTACCCAAAGCAAAAGCAAACAAGGGTGAAACATTGCTGAGCATTTTTGAGGAAGAACGGTGAAAGGGAAAGTTTGAGCTTGAAAGATCCCTTTTATTAATGTTATTTGTTCCTATCTATGGAACTCTAGTAGGACCTGGTGTCCCTAATTGTCCTATATGTAGCTATCTTGCTTATCTCATCAAGTGCCCTCCCTTATTGTAGAGGTGAGGAGATGAAGTCTCATAGAGATTACACAATTTGAGCAAGATACATATCTTGGTCAATATGGAGGCCATACTTCAATCCAAGTCTTTCCGCTACCCTGAGCCTTCTTTTGTGAAGAACACAGCCCTCTCTGAAGATGGTTTGAAATCTGTAAAACATGTGCTGCTAAAGGGTAGCTGGACCTCCCGTAGGGTTTGGAATTAAAAGTTGGGAACCAAGTCAAGGGATTCAAACCGCCCATTTGTTTTCCAGCCAGAGCTAAGGACAAAAGTTGGCGGTAGGTGAGACGAGACAAGGCACAGGACTGTTAGATGGTTGAAAGTTTTTTGTTGTTTTTTTAAAGATTTTTATTGGGGAATTGGGGGGATGGGAACAGTGCTGGGGAATTGGGGGAAGGGGAACAGACATGTTGCTGTCCTTTTGTTCTTCAGTCTAGTTGTGGAGGACGTTGCTTCACTGGCCCAAGTTGGCACCATCATTGCGTTCTTCCCNAGTGAGGCAGATCAGTCGCCGGCTTCTGGACGGCCGCTCACTGCGGCTGCTGGCCGCTCACGCTGGCTGCTGGCTACACACGGTAGCCCGTGGCAACCCACTGCAGCAGGGGCTGCAGCCTACGCCGTCGCCGGCGACTCACGGCAGCCCAGCTCCAGGTTGAGCCGTTGTTCAGCATCTTAGCTGTGGAGGGCAGTGTCACTGGCCCTCATATGTGGGATCCGAACCAGGGGACTCTGGCGTCCCAAGCCAGTTCTTAACCATCGCGCCACTCGGCCGGCCCCAGAAAGTTACTTTTTAACATATAAATCGTGTGTCATAACCTGCAAATTGTATCATGGAGATGAAACAGGAGGGTTTCTCAAAGGTAAAGAGGCCGTGAACCAGAGCCACAGATGGACTCCCCTCCACACTAAAGCAAATGCTTCAGCACCGCGGACAGCTCCCAAGGGGCAGGCTCGCTAGAGCTGATGCTTGCATAGCTTACTGGCTTGTTGTAAATGTACAATCAATGCTTGTTCAACTGATTTTAAAATAAAAAGAAAATGAGAAGATATTAATGTGGACTTTTCTCCTTAAAAAGTCATAATTTCTCCCTTTGGTGGAATGGAATATACAGAAGCTCCAACCACCCACAGAACCACACCAATCACTTCATAGCCCCGTCTCTTGCATGGAGCTCCATCTAAGGTAAGAATTTCCCAGCAAGTATTTGACTTGGGCTTCCTCTGAGGCACCCCTGTCCCCAAAGAGTCTGAAACACCAGACCATCTTTTAAGGAGCTTCCAAATTTAACAATCTGTTTTCCTTGGGATCCAGTCTTTCCAAGCCTCAAGCCAGGCTTAGGCCACACTCAGGTCCATAAAACGCAGATGTGGAGAAAATAGTACCAGATCTGTCAGTCTCCTCATAAGAGAAAGCAAGGTGCAGAGGAAGACATCAACTTAGCTTGCATTAGGGATTGGAGAAATCCTAAATCATGACTATGTTATTGTTAATATCTATTACTGGCATGTTCTACATTCCCAGCACACTTGCATATGTGTAAACGTGATCTCATTGCATGGTACTATTAACCCCATTTTATAGATGAGGCTCAGAGAAGAGATTTGACTGGACACAGGTCATATAGCCAGGAGTTGACAGAATCTGGCTTCAAACACAAATTTTTGGACTCAAAATCCTTGATGTTTCTGTCATGCAATATTGACTTTGGTGGTCGTCTTTGATCTTTAAACCAGTAAGACTTGTGACTCTTGACCTGGAAGCAAGACATAGCTAACCTATCCCAAAAACAGGTTGCGCCATTTCTCCTGGTCCTCATGGGATCCTGTATGATTTTTCTCTCTCTTCATTATTGGCTATCTGCCCATCATGACCAGGCCAGATTTCACTCCTCCTTAACCTTCTTCCTTCCTTCTGTGCTCACAGTTTAAAAACATAAAACTGAATTTTTTTCAGGACAGCGTAAAGTCTTGGCTGGGAATAGTCTCATCCACAACACACCGTTGCCCAAATGCCAAATCCACCTTCTCCTTCTTCCTTCTTTCCTGTCCGTATGATAAAGTCCAGGGTAAATATGTTAGTCTGGCCTTTTGAGCACACTCTTCTACCTACAATAGTAGACCTACAATAGTTCTCCAATTACTCCGTCTTCAATTTCTTCCTTCTCCTCTCCCTTCAAACTATCGCAAGTCACTTTTGACTTGGAAAAACTCTGCTCAACCCTGGTGTGATGAAAGAAAATGGGCATTGGAATCAGGTAGAAAAAGATTAAAATCCATGCTCCTTTCCTTCAACTCCGTGACCTTGGGCAAGTTTCTCAGGTTCTTTTATCTCATCTGTAAACTGGAGACAATGCCAACCTTTAGCTGCTATAAAAACTAGCAATGATGTAAATATAGGTCACAGCCACTGTAAGAGTAGTAGTAATATTAACACTGATAATAAAAGTAGCAATTACTAACTTATTAAATGCTCACCACTTACTATGCACTGTTCTAAATGTTTTAGATATAATACTTAGAACCTCATAGAAACTTCTTCTATACTATAAATTCCCTCGTTTTTTGGGTAAGGAAACTGAGGCACACAGAAGTTAAGTAGTAGGCACAAGACTACACAACTAGTCATTTTCAGAGCTTGTATAGGGTAGGTGCTCAAGAAATAGTAGCTCTGTGCCTCACTTCTCCCTCAATCTCCATCACATGTCTCCTTGCTTCTAAGGCTAATGGTCTAGCTTGTCACCCTACCCACTGTGAACTCCATTTCCCTCATCCATAAAATGGGTATCGTGCCTCAATTTCTAGAAGTGCAAAAAAGACCCAAGGGTATACATGTGAAAGTGCGCCACACATAATATGTGCTTGATAAATAGTTGTTGAAAAGTAACCATACTCACTTATATTTTGCTCCACCTCCTTCAACTTCTGGAAATCTACTTCTGATCTCATCATACCACAATGGCTCTGCAAAGAATTACTACTGATAACATTGCTACATCTTACAGCTGATTCCAGTTCTCATCCTTCACTTCTTGGAAAGCCTTGCTACAACTGACCACCACACCTAAGCCTCTCTCCTTCCTGGCTTCCAGAATCCTGTCCTTTCCTGCTTTCTCCTTACCGCTAAGGTCCCTTTCTAATTCCATGCATTAGATGTACCCACATCCCCAAGGTTTGGCTCTGGCTTTTTGACTTGCTCCTCTCCTGCCTCTTTCCGCTAGCTTCGTGGTCCAGTTCTGTGGGGGAGAAGCCTTATTTTAGTTTGAGTTCCCCAATAAGCAGAGACTCTGAGTCAAAGTTTTGAGTATAGATAGTTTATTTGGTGGTTCCCCGCCCCCCCCCAAAAAAACAAAAAACAATGGGAAGGAGCATGCAGATGTGAAACAGGGAAGGGAAGACAGCCAATCAAAGGTACAAAATCAATGTGAGCTCTGAGAAACAGCAGTTCGATGCCCGGCCCGAGCTGAGCTGCCGCTGAGCTGCCAACAGGTGGCAGGATGGCTCAGC
>NW_017731761.1:1512484-1521084 GCF_001890085.2 Hipposideros armiger | reverse complement strand
CCATAAAGAGCGACTCATGCAGAGAAGCCAACGTGGAAAGAAGTTTCCTGTCTTTATTCAGTTCAGTGGAGAAGACATGGGCTGGGAACCAGTAGTGCACTTCTTGCTGTGCCGATGCCTCCATGTGTCACCTCAAATGATCCTTTTCCCAGCTCAGAGCGGGGTGGCTATGTCTATTGTGCAGATTAGAAAGTTGAGGCTCGAGAACAGAAATAAGGGTTACACAGCAGAACAGAATTTGTACTGAGGCCTTTCTCCTCCAAAATATTCCCCCTCTAATGAGAAATTCAAGAAAGAAGGGACTCTAGGGTCTATGTGACTTGACCTCCCACTGTAAGGTGGAAATCCTGGACCAGGCACCTTCTGCAAAGTATTCATACACTTCTGTGAACACATGAAGTGATGCCTAGTTCACTCCCTCCAGCACAGCCCTCAGACACCTGAAGGCAGGTCCCTTTCGAGCCCTGGTGGTCCTTACCTATTTATGTATCAGGAATTTAAGAGAGAAAAAGGAAAAATGAAGTTTTGTGGACAAGGTGTATTTATGGTCAAAAGACATCATTCAGCTGAATGAGAGGAACAGGAACGGTAAAATCTATAACCACTCCCAGAACTGGGATCAGGTCTGTGACAGCCCCTTTTTAGCTGAGTGATATTGGGTACTTCATTTCTTTGAGCCTCAGTTTCTTTTTCTTGAAGTGGGGGAAATATAGCACCTCAAAAGATCATTACAATATCAACAGAAAAACAAACTATGATGTATCCACGCAATGGAATACTACTCGGCAATAAAAAGGAATGAACTATTGATGCATTCAGTAATGTAGAAGGACCACAAAAGCATTATACAAAATAAAAGAAGCCAAATACAAAAGGCTCCATGCTGTGTGATTCCATTATATGACATTCTGGCAAAAGCAAAACTGTAGGAACAGAAACCTAACAAGTCCTTGCCAGGCACTGAGGCTGGGAGTAAGTAATGGACTGTAACATAGTATAAGGGAATTTGGGGAGGACACGAAAATGTTCTATGTCTTGATAGCATTGGTAGTTATACTAGTGTATACATTTGTCAACGCTCATCAAGCTGTACATTTTTAAAAGAGTACATTTTACTACAGATAAATCATACCAAAATCAAGCTGACATTTAAGACCAACTGTGAGGATTTGATAAATATGCAATGTAGGTGAACAAAGTATTGATTTTCCTCTGCCCCACAAAGGTAGTAAAATAGGTAGAGCTAGGTTGCTGTATCCCAGTTAACCAACAGGTGTCGCTAAACAGCCTGCGTGCCGTTTTCCACTTTCACAATCGCATTTAGTGAACACTTTCAGCATTGAATAAGGTAAATCTACAGTCGAATTGAAATGTTAAAAAATTCTGTTGAAAGTAAGGACTATCTGCATGCCTTTGACAAACTGACTACAGGTAGTAAGCTTGGTCCTATCTCCCATCAAGATGAATGATATAATAGACTTGGTCCCATTCCATACCGGCTCTTCCATCTCAAAAGTTTGGCGACCCCTGCATATACCAAGCAGTGGAGGTGTATGAGAGGTCTAGGATACCCAAGATGGCACTTGAAAACGTGTGACATTTGAAGTTCTCTGTGGCTATCACCACTTGGTGTGGCTGGAGCATTTTTTTGTAATCTTCCAGCCCACAGTTAACCCCAGCTCCTTGGAAGGCTGAGGTTTTCGCCAAGGCCAGGCCTGTGGGCAATTGCAAACTTTGAGGTTAGGTGGAAATCCCCACACATACATACACACACACACACACACACACACACACACACACACACACACACACCCGCACCCAGCTCCTCACGGCTGTGCCTCTTCCAATTAACAATATTTTCTCTGCTCCCTCTGAAGAGAAAGTCATGTGTTAAATGGAAGNCAGGGAACAATGTGTTTTTCCAGGACCCATCAGCTCCAAGTCAAGTTGTTGTCCTTCAATCTTAGTTGTGGAGGGCGCAGCTCAGCTCCAAGTCCAGTCGCCATTTTCATTCTAGTTGCAGGGGGCGGGAATAGAACTGACAACCTTGTTGTCTCTCACCAACTAGTTGGCTCTCACCAACTGAGCCATCTGGCTGCCCACCGGCAGCTCAGCAGCAGCTCAGCTCAAGTCATTGTCTTCAATCTGGTTGCAGAGGGCGCAGCTCACTGGCCCATGTGGGAATCGAACTGGAAACCCTGTTGCTCAGAGCATACGCTCTAACCAACTGAGCCACCCAGCCAGCCATGAACCCATGGTTTTTAAGCAGGGGTGTGATGTAGTCAGATCAGGCTTGTCAGGCTACTGTGTGGAAGGTGGATTAGAGGGGGTGAGGCTGGAAGTAGGTGTTTACGCCCTGAGGTTCCTTTACACCTCATGATTTGATCCATAGAGAGGTTCTGAGCCTCTTAGGGAAACTGATGAAATGTAAGAATGCAGGAATTTTCCAGCTCCACCTCCTCCCCAGGCGGAAAGAGAACCTCAGCTTTGAGGCAGCTTCTGCTTAAAATTGATACTCTGAGCAGCCACTCAGTATTCCAGGGACCACGCTGGATTCAATACATCAAAGGCTGAAGGATCATATAGCCCCATTAGCTGCAAAGTTTAATTTCCCTTCGGGGCTGGTGGTTACAATGAAACTACAGCGGCAATTACAACTTCCCCTTTTCTGACAACCTGCTCAGATCAATAACAGCCTCGTGGCCAGGATCAGCCTCATTCGTCAGGAGATTCTGGGCCACCCAAGGTCCATCACTGCCCAACGCACACCCTCCTTGTGGGATGATGGGGAGAGAGCGTGGGGACCCCTTCCAAAACTCTGAGTCTCTCTTCCTGATTTTGCAGAGGGGGAGCCTGAAGCCAAGAGAGGGAGAAACCTCATTCATTCATTAATCCACCGTGTAGTTAATCAAGTGTCAACTCTTCTAGGCCTTGGGGGCACAGCTGTGAACCAAGCAAATGTGGTCCTCGTCTTCTTGGGATGACAGAGGGAAACAAGTACATAAACAAGCCAGAAAACTTAAGATCAGAACAAGTGCCTCTTTAGTCCAGTGGTCAAGGTTGGTGACTTGGTGACATTGGAGCAGGGCTTGAAGGAAGCAAAGGAATGAGACATTTGAAGATCTGGGGGAGGGCATTCCAGGAAGAAGAAACAGCAAGAGCAAAGGCCGTGAGGTGGAAACAAACTCACGGAGAGAGAAGCAGAAGGGAAACTGACACAGAGCTCCATGAGGGGGGGAAANTTTTTTTTTCCAATTAAAGTTTATTGGGGTGACAATTGTTAGCAAAGTTATGTAGATTTCAGGTGTACAATTCTGTAATGCATCATCTATATATCACATTGTGTGTTCACCACCCAGAGTCAGTTCTCCTTCCATTACCATATATTGATCCCCTTTACCCTCTTCTACCACCCCTCTCCCCTTAATATGTTTTCTATTTAAACTTTTATGCAGGACAGTGACTTTTTTGGCTAGTTAGGAGGGCTACACTGCCATGGACACAACTGTTATTCCTGTAGTCTTTGGACGACCTCCAACAGTGGGCACTGCAACCTTCCCCATCCTGGAAGAGGCAAGCTTCGAGGGTGTCCATTGTAACCGAAAGCTCCTACGCTTTGACACCAGGCAGACGCTGACGCACAACCCAGGGGACCCGCTCACTGGCATGGGAACCTTGACAACCCCCTCACTTCTCTGAATGTCAGCTTCCTCATTATAAGATGGGGATCATAATCTTTAATCTTCGTAGCCAGAGATGGTATGAAATGCTTTCTGTGTTTCCCATTTTTAATCTCTGCAACGACCTTATGAATTAAGTCCTATAAGTATCTCTGTTTCACAGAAGAGAAACCCAGCCTCTGAGAAGTTAAAACTCGTACCTAAAATCAAGTCCCAAACGAAGATTTGCATCCAGGTCTGTGGGATCCCAGAGCTCAAATGCTAGTCCGTATTAGCAATATGTGTACCTAGATCTAAGACACAGCCCAACACATGGTTGATACTCAAAAAAGTAGATATAAACATGCTACTGTCCAATAGAATTTCCGGTAATGATGAAAATATGGTAATGCTGTTCTTTCAAATGCAGTAGCCCACATGTGGCACTTAAGACTGAAAAGCTGAGTTTTAAATTTTAATTTTAATGAATTTAAATGTAAAGAGCCACCCGTGGCTCGTGGCTAGCATAGTACAGAACATGAGGCTGGACACTCTGCTCTCTGAAGGGAAGATTAAATATGCTTGTAAAATAAATATATCTGGAGTTAGGCTGGCCTGTGTTCAAATCCCAGTTGGCCATTTACTGGAATTTTGATCTGAGACAAGCAATTTCAATTTATAGTGACAAAAACCCCTACCTCACGGAACAGTCATGACATTCACTCATATATTCACTCAACAATATGAGCAATTGCTGCACCCGGTGCCCTGTGCTAGATATTAGGACTATAATGATGAACAGGATAGAAAAGAATCCAGCCCTCAAAAAATGTCCAACTTCAAATGCTTGTCTGTAAATGAAAATAATGCACAGAAGGCAGGGAGTAAAACGCACACTCGAAAGAGGGAAGCTTATTTCAAGACACAGACACCTTCAACTTACACAATGTTAAATGTCAATTATATCTCAATAAAGCTGGGGGGGGCTACTAAAAAAAAAAAAAGAAGAAGCAGCAGACGTCTTCTGGAATAGACTTGGCACTGTCTCCCGAGCATTTTGTGTTAGCTCGAGAAAGTTGGGAAGGTTATGCAAATGGGCCTGTTGAATAAAGAATATTCCTAGGTAAAATCATTATGCAGAATGGTTTCCCCTTTGCATAAGGTGGCAAAAATTATCTCCCTGGTGCCAATTATGTGCTTGTTAGCACTGACATTCTCAGAGTCATTACACGGAATGGGTGCCGTTTATGTAAGATCTACACTGGGTTCTATTGTAATTTTTTTTGCTGTTTACAACTTGGTATAATAAATGTCATTTTTTCAAATGTTAAGGTATTTGGTATTTAATCTAACATTAAGGCTTGGAATACGTTTGCCCCTAAAAGGCATTCACTTCCAAACACCCTCAAGGTGTCACGAAATGGAACAAATATTCAGGAGCGCTTGATGAGGGTGGGGGTCAGGAGACAAGAATCTCATTTCTGAATATGTCCTTGAACATGGAGCTCCCATCCTCAGAGCCTAATTGCCCCACGTGTGATACGACGTGATCAGGCAACGTAATTTCTAAAGTCCTTTTGCAGCCTTGATTTCCTATAACCATGTTGAGAGCCTCGACTTTTGTTGTTGTTNATCAAGCCAGATACCATAGTGGGCAACTAGAGCTTAATTCCACTGGCGGATACTGGGAAGCAGCATAGAACATGCTCTTTGGGCTTGTCCCACTTGAGGAGCCAGGAGGCTGGGGCCGTTTATTCACCAACTCCCTCCAGTTGTTGGTTGGGGATAGCTCCTGGAGAGTATTCATTCTCAGGCACCTCTACCTTTCTTGTATGCAAGGAGAGCAGATACCAGCCAACAGCAACACCCTTGGGCAGTTGGCATTCAGCCCCGCCAAGTCTACAAAAGTAAGACTCCAGAGATATGAGTTGGGGGCACCAGAAGTGTCTGCTACAACTCCCAGATTTTCATCTCCATCTGCAGCTTCTCTCTTAACTTCCAGACCCAAATTCCCAACTCAGGATGGTCATCTCTGCTGGACCTTCCTGGACTTCTCAAACCCAGTAAGTCCATATCAAACATCCCATCTAACCCTATCCCAAACCAGAATCCCCACTCCAGTTGTCATCAGTTCAAGCTCTCATATACCTTCTATTATGCCCAGAATGGAATGATTTGCTGATTGTGTAACCTTACCCTATCACCCTCAGCCCATCCTCTGGAGACTGTCAGAGAGGCAATGCCAGTGTGGCTATGGAAAGACAAGAGTTCAGGCACTGGCTCTGCCACTTCCCAGCTGCACCCACATTGTCTCACTTCTCAGAGTTTCTGATGCATCATCCACAAGACAGTCATTTTTAAATAGGATTTTGTGAATGTTAATGAGATCATGTATGAAAAAATGTCTAGTCCAGTTTATAATGTACTCGTACAGTAGGTATTCTATGTTTTATAGCTGTGATTATTCAAGTTATATATCTTCTTTTTTTCCAATGCAATTGCACATCTCATATTAGCCTTTCTTGTTTTTATTTTCTTGGTTATTTCAAGAGTTCACAGGCTTAACAGGATGCTGGATTGTTCCAAGGGCCCCCTAACCTTTCTCCAGACTCTGACCCCTCTCCCCTCCAGTCCTCCTTATATGACGATGTCAGACTCCTCTCCTTGGAATAACACATTCATATCCGGTATTGCCACTGGCTCACAGCTGTCTTCATAGTGACTTTTAACCTCCTTGTTCTGGCATTTAAGATCCTCCACCATCTGACACCCTGATAATATTCTCCACTTTATCTATCACTGCTTTCCTTCAACTAAATGACTCATGCTTTCTTCTTCATGTTGATTCATTCATCAAACGTTTATTAAGCATCTACTACATACCAGGCAGGCACTGTGCTAAGTACTGAGAAGATGTTCATAAGGAAAAAAAGGACTTACCTCTCCTGGAGTCCTTCATCTAGCCTTTATCCATGGTGTTCTGCAGTCCTCACCCCACCACGCCATCAGACCCTCTCCAGAGAAGCATCTCAGTATCCCGAGAACATGGACAGTCCCCGGTGCAAACTCCAGTCTGCTTATTTTTATGATGGTTGACCTGTGACAGTCATTTCCTTCTCTGAATCTCTGTTTCAAAAAAAAAACTACCATCTGCAAGGGTTGATGTGGTAACCCAATAAATAACCATTTAGGGAGTTCCCGTCTCCCTAACGACACCCACATCCTAATCCCCAGAATCTGTGAATGTTATTTTACATGTCAAAAGGGACTTACTTTGTAGATGTGGTTTATGTTAAGAATCTTGAGATGGGGAGATTATCCTGTAATCACGAGGGTCTTTATAAGAAGGAGGCAAGAGGCTCAGAGTGATGAGTGGAAGATGTGATGACAGAAGCAGAGAATGGAGACATGCAAAGGAAGAGCTGTGAGCCAAGGTATGCCAGTGGCCTCTAGGAGCTGAGAAAGGCAAGAAACGTAATCTCCCCTGCAGCCTCCAGAAGGAAACACAGCCCTGCCAACACCTCGATTTTAGATTTCTGACCTCCAATACTATAAGATAATAAATGAATGGAGCTTAAAGCCACTACATTTGGGGTAATTTGTTACAGCAACAATATGAAATGCATATAGTTGGTGTGAGTATGCAGTCAGGTATAGAGACCCTAACCAACAGGAGGTCACCTCCTCACCAATAGCCAAACTAGTTTCACTTGGAACTGTTCCTGCACCTGGGGCAGTGAGATGCCTCTCTGCAGAGGATGTGATGGAGTTTAGAATGCACAGCACACAAGGCCAGGCATGTTGGAGGTGCGCAAATGAAATCTGAGTGGCTGGGGAAAGAAGGGGGCAGCTCAGGTTCCCTCTCCTCCTGGAGACGCCCCTAAACCTTGCAGTCCACCACCTCACCTGAGCGTCTGTATTATCTGTAAAGCATGTGCCCATGAAATTGTTGTAAAATGGAGACCTAGGGGGTCATCTCACATGCAATGTGCTTCGTCAGTGAACATCATTTCACAGGTGAAGCTACAGAGGCTGAAGGGTAGTACATGACTTGCCCAAAAGAGTGTGGCAGAGCAAGAATGCAAACCCCGTGGCCCTGCCGCCGGCCTGGTGCCATGTGGCTTTCGGGCTGGCCCGGTCTCCATCTCAATCGTGCCGGCTTCCCCATTCCCAGGACCTTACGTGTCGGCAGCCACCAGCCCTGGAAATTCAGCTCCCCAGTTTGATCCCTGGAGTCTCCGTGGAGGGCCCACCCGTAGTCCCTCTCCCAGGAGACATGACAAGGGGAGAAAGCTGACTGGGGAGAAATAGTTATTTCCTGTAAATCCATGACTAGATGAGAAATGGTGCTGGGATAAAATATGTCCTATCTCCTATTTAGCTTGGATGCAAGCCCAGGAGATGTGTTGTGCTGGGACTGGGCCGAGGTGCGTGGAGGGGTAAGGGGAGAAAGGGAGGGGTCAGGGCAGGCAGCAGACAAGGTGGGAGGGATGGAAGAATTTTCCAAGTCCCCAGAACACCTGGAAGTGAAATCTAGCACCCTTACAGTGTGGAGGAAAGAGCCTTGGTCTTCACGCTCAGCCCTTGGCAGGCTGAGGCCGAGCCTGTCTTAGCCACTGTAGCACCTCCATAGCCTACAATGGTACTCTGTGCAACACTCATACATGCTCAATAAATTCTGGCTGAATGGATAACTCCAAGGTAGTGTAGTGCCCAGCCCTACAGTCCGTGAGCTGAGAATCATAGATGCCACTTTCTCTTTCTGGGTCTCTGTTTTGCCATGTGCAAATCTCCTGCCAGGCAGTTAGTTAAAAAATTAAGTCGGGCATGCATTAGTTGAACTTAAACACTTAGACTCAGATAACTTTGTGCTCAAATCCCCACTCTACCCTTTTCAATCATTTACCTCTCTGAGTCTCATTTCCTCCCCTATAAAAAAAA
>NW_017731761.1:1504247-1506512 GCF_001890085.2 Hipposideros armiger | reverse complement strand
TGCTTGAGTGAGTCACTGGGAACCTAAGTGAAATCATATTAAGGAAGTAATATTTATTATATCCATAAAGCAACTCGCACAGGCAATGTACAGGGGGCCAGATGGGATGCCCAGATGTGCAGGGAGTCAAATCAAGCCTGTCAAAAGGGGAGCCTGAGCCTGTGAGTTAAAGCCCTTCAGCCAGGGAGGAATTGAAGGTGGGTTTGTTCAGTGATGGGGCCCTCTGGCAGCCTCGGAGGTGGGGGGGGTGAGGGTCTCAAAAGAAGGAAAAGGAGGTGAAGTCTTTCCTGCAGTGGCAGGAGAGAGGCAGCTGGGTGACCAATGATGAAAGAGGCCAGATTTGCATGACATGTATAATAGGAACTGGGAGTGGTGGGGGAGGAGGGAAGGACGGACGGGAAGGATACAGCACAGGACTGTTGGAGATAGTTGTCTAAGTCATTGCTTAGTCAAAGATGCTCAGCCAATGGGGCAAGTAGCGGCTAAAAGCCAACTCACACTGTACTTCAAAGCTGTATATCTTGGGCAGGAGTAGGTTCTAGAGCCTTTTGCTCTAGAGGTGCCAAATGGGTTAGCCATGGTCCCAGATGGAGGAATGAAGAGAACGTAGAGGAGAAGCAAAGACCCAGCGTCTCTAATCTTTCTGCTCTGCACCTTGCTAGATTGCCCACTGTCTCTCATGGGTAACATTCTTCTCCCCAGCCTTCTCCTTGGTCCCTGCCGATCTGCTTATACTGCAAAGCCCAGTCATGACCAAGTCCACAAAGCCTGCCCAGCTGTCTCCATCTCCCAAGGGGAGCTCCTGATTCTGCTGAGCAACATGATAAGAAGCCTGACGCTGCATCTGCAAGTCAGCCTTGAGCACGGTTTAGATGGCTGCCTTGCTTTTGGTGTCAGTGGCCCTTTTAATAGCATCCCTCTCCCCATCCACACCTCTCCGGGCTCAGGACTGCCCAGCTACCCTGAATCCTTCCTGATCATCATGGGTGCAAGGAATTGAATGTTCTCCTTTTATTAGTCTTGAAAGTCTTGTTGTTGATGAAGGCCATAAGTGTAGCAATTCAGACACTATCAGGCAAATGGGCAGAGCAATTATCAATGTGACGTGAATGATGTACAGTACACATCTGTTATTCTTGCCCATCCAACATACATTNCATCAGCCAAGCTGAAAGATTCTCTGGTCGTTGACTCATAGTTAGAAGTTTGGACTCAGCAGTTATTGTCTCCAGTGTGCAGGTGGGCAGATGGAGATCCAGAGCCCCCGCGATGTCTTCAGGGCATGAGCTGGAGACTTGGGACTCCATATTCCCTGTGTTTTCCAAGGCTGGCTGTCCATTCCCTCCTCAGAACCTCACAGCAAGCCTGGGACGCCAGAGTCTGGGGTGTATGTTTCATTTTGACAAACAGAGAAAAGTCAGAGTAACTGCAGAGGCATTGCTCCCCACCCCCAGGCTGGCCTTGAACAGTCGTCTGTCTCCCAACACGACCTCTCCAAAATCCACACACAGAGAAAGCCTAGCCCGTCATCATACCTCCGGAGCCTTCTAGCAAAAGCCAGCATTGTCTCTTTCAAGATTCCTATGAGACTGGAACCAGCTTCCTCCCTCCTCTCTTCTTCTGTACCTTCCTTTCATTCTTTCCTTTCAATATTGTCATTCTTCCTGTGATTTATTAGACAGCCATTATTAAACTCCTGCTCCAGGCTAGGCAGTGGAAAACCGATAAACAGACACAAAAAAGATTTGGTGATGGTGGGGCATGGGCTGGGGGGGGGGTGGTGTTCAGGGGCCAAAGAACACAGAGGAAGGAAGGCACATTTAAACTCAAGTGGTGTTCTCTTTGTTTCAGGCGTTATTCCCCGTGGGCTTGGTTAGCCATATCTTTCCTGCATTTATCCCTTCAACCCAGCTTTACGGTCGTCTCCTAGGACAAGCTACCAGTCTTGGTCTTTGTTGCAGTGTCTAGCAGGATGCCTTGCACAGATTGTCCATCCAAATATAGTGCAGTATGAATGCTGAGAGCCCACACTCCTGAGGTCAGGTTGCCAGGGTAGAACTCCCAGCCCCAGCACACACCAGCTGTGTGTCCTTGGGCAAGTGACGCAACCTCTCGGAGCATCAGCGTCTTCACCCGAAAATTGAGAATGAGAACTCTCGTGGGGTTTCTGTAAGACTCAGCAGTAAATTGTGATGCAGTTGCCTGCACAGAGGACAATGTCAACTGCGGGGAATTGTGGGGAACTGTTGTCATCTGGGTGCTATG
>NW_017731761.1:1478585-1496307 GCF_001890085.2 Hipposideros armiger | reverse complement strand
AAAAAAAAAACCTTAGAAAATCCAATATTGAAATAAACAAAATATATTAATAAATAATCCACAGAAAATGAAAGAAAATTACACCCAAGTTATAAAGATGTGTTCAGATTTACCAGTGATGAGTGACACGAACATTCAAATAACCATGAAGTAGCACATTATCCCCATTCGAGTGGCAAAAATCAGAGAAAGATAGTATCGCATCTTGGTGAAAATGGGGTGAAAGAGAAATTCTCACACACAGCTGGAGAGAGCATGAAAGATTCAGCCGTCAGAGAACAGTCTGGCCAGACTGAGTAGAACTTAGGGTGCAGGTTCCCATCCTTGGTGACATAGCCTGAGGAGATCCTTACTCGAGGACAGAAGAAGAGATGCACAAAGGGTGTTCATTGCGTTCTTGTTACGCTGACACCCAGTTGCAATATTCCTTCCCTTGAGAACCAGGTGAGCCCTCCATGGTAGGAGGCAAACTAGGAAATACCCTGCAACTTTCAGAAGAAATGAGTCATTGCTACATACAGCAGCATGGGCAGACCTTGAAAACGATGCTGAGCAAGGAGAGCGAGGAGCCAGGAAGAGAGCTCGAAACTATTGCTGTCATCTACAAGAGCACACGCACCACACGCTTCTCAAAGACGCAAATATATTTGCAGATGGCCGGGCTGTGAGTTGCGGAGCATCCAAGTGAGCAGGAGTGCGCCTGTAGGGAGGACGAGGGGTGTTAGTGTGGAAGATGGAGGGGGGTCATTTAAAACAAGAGTCTTTGCAGAGAGGGTCCACTCAATTCTGTGCACCCCAGCCCCCCCACTCCAAGAAAATCATGGTATCCATGTGTTACATTCCCAGGCACCATGCTAAGGGAGATGATATAAAGATTAGATATAGACTGGGTATATCTATATCTAATATACATGTCATTTAATATATCAATAGATGATGTATTGCTCATAACAAACCAATAATAGAAGCATCACTATTAGAGTTTACTGGTGAGGAAACTGAGGCTGAATTAGGGAAAATGATTGCTCAAGGCTACCAAGCTCAAAAGAGGCCATGCTGGGACTTGAACCCATGTCTTCCCCATGCCAAGGGCTGCAGCGTTAAGACCACTCTATCAGGGCCTTGTTTGTACAGTGTCCATCTTGCTCCCTCCCCATGAACACTTTCAGCACCATTTGCAAGTGGGCATATTTTTATATCTGCATTCTTAATAACTCTAGAGTCCAACTTCTCCCCATCCCCACAGCCACCATACCTCCTCCCGGCCGCCCAATCTACCCAAGTCACCATCAGCTCTCAGCTCTCGCCTGGGAGAGCTATTGCAGCTTCCTCGTTGGCCATTTCCACACGTCCCCTTCTGCTACATTTGAATTCTATACTTTAAATCTGATCATGCCATGCCCTTGCTTCACTCTCCCCTGGCTCCCCCACTGCCTTCAGAACAAAAGCCACTCACCTTACTGTGGCCTGGAAGTTTCCAGCAAGCTCTGGCCCCTGCCACCCTCCCCAGCACTCTGCCATGAGGTTTATACTCAGCACATATCGAGATGCTCGGGGTTCCCTGCACACGCCTGCTATCTCTTACCTGTGTGCCTCTGTGTATGGCAACACTTCTGCCTGGAATACCCTCCAGCTCCTCCTCAACAGAATCCCTTGTCAATTCCTACTCATCCATCAAGACTCTGCCTTGGTACCACCTCCTGAAGAAAGCTTTCCACGCCCGCCACCACCCTCCTCCCAGACTGGGGTAGGCGCACTGACATTCCATCTTCACAATAACCCACAGAGGTGGGCGCTATTGTTGAGCCCATTTGGTAGATGAGAAAACTGAGGCCCAGCAAGTCAAAGGCACCTGTCCCAGGATGAGATGCAAATGGAGGTCTTAGTGATCTCAGGGCCCCAGCTTTTCCAGGGTGGTGAACTGGAACTGGGACAAAAGAAGGGGGAAGGCTGCTGCCTCTATGCTCCATGCTGGTTTGTAAGGGCAGAAAGGGAAGTAACTAGGAGGAAAACCGTCACCACGCAGATCTGGGGTGCCGTGGAGTTGACTCAGTGCGGTCAGGACCAAGAGCAGCGATTTCCATACTTCACACAGTCTCCACATTCGCAGTGCGGGTCACAGCGCCAGGGTAGACCCCAGCGCTCCTCTGTTTCCCCAGCTCTGCCAGTGATTCTGTGATGAAGTCATTTGAGGGGCTCCTTGCACAGAAAAGAACAAGCATTGAACGAGGTTGTGGGTGTCTGAGATGAGGCTCATTGAAGCAAGACCAGGAACCAGACAGAAACAAACTCTGCCCCTCCCTGAGGGGATTGCCTCAGCTTTGTTCTCAATCCAAACTTGTGCTTTTCATTTCGCTTTTTCTGATGAAAAGGAGAGACCCCCCAAAAGCTGGTCTGGAGGAAAATTCAAAACACAACATGGGGGGAACATGTAAGGTGTGGAAAAGCCGCGGGTTAAAGGTCTAGCAGGCTTCACTCCTGGGTCTGAACAGCCATCGATTAGCTGTGTGACCTTGGGTAGGTCAGATGTCCACTCTGGGCTTCAGCTTCTATGTTTGTAAAACGGGCAGGGGGTGGGTAGATGATTCATTTATTCATCCGTTCAACGAGTATTTGTTGAGTTCTCTGCTAGGTTCTGGAGATCAGGCGATGGCCAAGACAAGGTCACTGCTCTCCAAGAGCTTACAACCTGGAGATAAAGGCAGACATCAACTAGAAAAAATCATTTCCAAGTGTAGTCAAGGCAGAGCAGGTAGGGATAAAGTTGGGGGCTGACATCAGCCAGCACTTGGAAAATTTTGCCCCGAAGGCATGCAAAGCCCTGCCACATGTCCCCCTGCACTTCCTTGTCCCTGCATGAATGCTGGAAGCATCATTCGATGGCTAAACCCCTGATCTCCAGTGCCAGATGCTGCCCCTCCCTCAGGCTCTGCATTCAAGATGCTCCCTCCCACCTCACCGCGCCTCCCAGCCCCTTCCACCCCCACCCCCACCCCCTGGGTCCTGGTCCCCACAACTTCCACTTTCCCCATTTTTCTCTCTGCACTTCTCGCCTTTCATTTCTGACCAAACTTCGGATGACGGGAACACTGATAAATTAATGATTGTAATTAATAAAAATTGACTCTGTGCTAATAAATTATTATGAAATGGCCTGTCAGGATTTTTAATGAAATGCAAAAAGCTGCAGTAATGAGATGAGTGTGTG
Source organism: Hipposideros armiger (assembly GCF_001890085.2). Taxonomy (NCBI): domain Eukaryota; kingdom Metazoa; phylum Chordata; class Mammalia; order Chiroptera; family Hipposideridae; genus Hipposideros; species Hipposideros armiger. The sequence goes on along the minus strand of NW_017731761.1, from coordinate 1,493,099 downwards.
CACTTTTTCAGCCAAGACATGTGGAAATACATCCACGGGGTACTTGGGTTCTGCAAAGAAAGAAGCCGGGAGGAGAAACGCAGGGGAGCAATGCTTAGAGGGAATAGGAGACATTACCGTTGTTTGAGCACCCACGATGTTAGACACTTAGCCTACATTATTTTATACTATCTTGTGAGGCCCATGAGGTAGGTACTATTTTATTGCCTCTCACTTTTACAGGTGAGACAACTAAGGCCAAGAGAGGGTAAGGAATTACCCTTGGTCACACAGCAATTATGTCAGAGAGCTGAGATCAAGCCTAGATATTTTGAATTCCAGACCCATCCCCAAGCTCTTAACCACTCAAGTATACCATCTTCCCAAAACTTTGGATTTGGAAGCAAGGGGCATCTGTCAAAGCCTGATTCAGTCATTTGACATTGTGACTTGGCGTAGGTTGCTTAACCTCTCCGAGCCTCAGTTTGCCCATCTGCATAATGGAGACAGCAATACTTCTTTCACATGCTTTCAAGCATGGACACATAAGAATGAAGCAAGGTCATGTATGTGAACACACATAGCCTTAAGCATCCTTCTTCTCCTCTTCCAAGAGTTTTTCATAAGAAGTTGTGCATGTGAGCCAGTGAAGCTTTGCCAGAAAAGGGGTCCAATGACATGGAGAGGAGACATGGCAGCATTCCCTCATTCATGCCCCATCCCAGCTCGATGGAGTGTTTAATATTACCAGGTTGTCCCAGTTCTTTGTAAACTATAGCCATGAATGTAAAACAACCAATTTTTACAACAGAATTGTTTAACCCTGCACCAATTAAAAGTACCTGTTATTAAAAAAGGTAATTATGCTGTAATTAGTTTGACACAAGACATTAAGCAGATTATTATCAAAGCCAGGAAATAGTAACTTCAAAGCAATTTCCCCTCTTGAAAGAGGCATTTACATGCCGCCATTGGAACAGGATCCTAACTTGAGGCACTTTTTAATGCAGGGGAATAGGGTTCCTAACTCTTCCCAGCAGCTTGGAGCTTCATGACAGGGAAAGTGCGCATTACAAATGAACTTGGGGGGCCAGGCTGCAGAAATTCTACCCAGGAAACCCACATTCTGGGTCAGGGACTGGCTAGCCAGTATCCAGCCTGGGCCAGAGCAAATATGGGAAGAGGCTACTGATAAGACCAGGAGAAGAGCTATAGAGATTGCACTTGGGCATCACGCTTAGTTTTTTCACTGTTTCTCTCCTCGACTTTCCAAAACAGATCTGTGAGGTAGGGATCACGAGATCCCACTTGAGAGGGAGAGAAAACAGATGACTGACCTAGTGTGTCAAGGAAAGAGAGGATCGAATGCCCAAAAAGCACGTCTCCAGCAACACTGCTATCCAAAATATATATCAGGTCAAATCACTTTATTTCTCTTTTGCAAACTATCAGAAGTTGTGTCCTTCCAGAAAACTCTGATCCTGTCTCTCACTGTCTCCCTGTGTTCCCTGTTCTGTACCTTTCCCCCATTGCATCTTCTCTCACCTGTCAGAGTCTGCGGGGAGAGACAGGGCAAGAGTCGGGGATGAAGGAGCCTCCTAAGGGAGCAGCTCAGCCCCACTCGGCACTGATGTTTCAGTACCAAGGTCAGCGGCACTGGTACTAATCCTCTCCCATCAACAAACTGGTAACTGAGGTCCCATCTCTGCCACTTACCAGCTGTGTGATCTTGGATAATATATATAACTTCTCTGAGCCTCAGTTCCCTCTCTTAAAAAAAATGAGATAATAAGAGCACCTAACTTCAAGCGTTATTGTGAAGAAGTCATGTCAAATGTTCAGCAGGGAGCCAGCCCGGCACAGTGTAAGTTCCAAGTAAATGAGAACTATTATTATTATTATTAACCTATGCCTCCTGACTACTGACCTGTGTGCTCCCATTAGCTGACAGAGCTCTTCTCGCTAAGAGACAGAAAAGTGTAGATAGAAACATAAGGCAGGCAAAGGGGCCAAACCAGATGGTTCAAGAAGTAAACTAGACCCGGTCCCTCCTACCGCTACACAAATACGGTGAGGTTTTTGTTTGTCTGATTTTAGCCAAAACAGTGGAAATTTCTTTTTCTATGGATAGCCCTGTAATAGTATTACTATATGTGACATTTGTTGAGAATTTATGCTTTACCAAGCACTACATGAAGCATTGTATATTGGGTTATTCAAAATTCTCAACCACTCTACGAGGCAGATAATGCATGACCTTTATCCATTTTGCAGCTGAGGAAACTGAGGCTAGGAGGGGGAGATAAGACATACTTCCATCCACCTGGTAAGTGGCAGAGCAAGGATTTGAACCCAGGTCTCTCTGATACCTAGCCCTTACTCAAGGTGCCTCTCTGTCCTCCCAGATTGTATAGTCTGGTGGAAAAGAGAGGCAAGTAATTAGAAGCTAACTGAAAGTACCAGGTACATAGTAGGTGCTCAGGAAATATGTGTCCTCACCTTTCTCCTCCTTTCAATGCAGGAACTTAGACAAGTTTTCTCTAAGAATCCAGAGTTAGCAAATACTTCCAGGAGAGCACCTAGGGTCCGGGGGCCTCCCCTCTCACAGGCTGTCACCCTGAGGCCCCACCTTTGTTCTTAGGGCCCCTATCTAAGCCTCCTGCCTCCCCTCAAAGGCGCTGGAATCTGGATGAACTAGAGGAGCTGCTCCTGGCAGTGGGGCCTCAAGCCCATCCTACCGTTGCCATGACAACAATGCCAGCATCAATCTTCTTCAAGCCCCTCTTTCCAGCTCTGCCTCTCTCCCTTCCCTGTCATGTCTGTGGCTGCCGGGTGCCCCTGCAGTAATATTCAAGGCAAGGGGCCAAGGCCAAGTGTGTGTGCAGCAACGAGGCAGGAGGAAGAAGCAAGGAGAGGAGAAGGTTCAGGGCTGAGGTGCACCAGCCTCAGGAGGTGGCTAGGAAGGGTCCTGGGTCCCCGCCAACTTCAGCCAACCCCATATCTTCTTCTCTCCTTTTTTCTTTCTGAGAACATAATTCACATCAGGTATTGTGCTAAGCTTTTTATATCCATTATCCCTGTGAAAGTTCAGCTTTCAAGTTATTACTTCCCTCCTATGGGAAGTTTTCAATGGTTGTCACCCCCACACTGGCAGGTCTAACAAGTCTCACACTTCCTCATGCCCCCTGCAAGTCATAGAAATAACATTGTTTTATTCAAGCTAACGCATTGCTTCTCATAATGGCTTTATGAGGCTGGCTCTATTGTTATGTAATGTTCCTATTATTATCCCAATTTGTCATGTGGGCAAACTAAGGCTCCCGAAGGTTAAGCAATTTGCTCATGAGCAATTGGCCCAACCCCTATTTAAACCCATGTCTGTTTGGCTGCAAAACCCAGGAGGCCTGAGGGATCAACTTGACTGAGAAAACCAATATTTAGATGGTTAGTTGCTGATTTTCTTTGTGAGTTTGGAGGAGTTGATGTGCCCAAAGACATGGACTGGACATCAGCCAGAGACCAGTCAACGTGGCCTGTGGCCTCAGGATGCGCCCTTGATTTTAGCCCACGGCTCAGGAATGCAGGCCACGGCCCCTGGAGAAAATAGCAAGTGTATCAGGGTCGCCACCATCAGCTCTGGGGCCTGAGATTGTCTCCATAAGATGATGTGCAGTGCCACTCCAAGGGCCTTGGGTAAGCTACAAAGTCCCCTCCCCTGTCATCCACACACACACACACACACACACACACACACACACACACACACACACTCTGAATTTCCACAGGAGGGTCACAGCAGGTAGAATGCTCATGGGTCATCTCCCTCCATAGGCATCATATAGACTGGAAAACTGGGACCCGGATCAAGGTAAAAACAAGTCTAAGCCCATCCATCCATTAGTAAAAGGCAAAGCCAGGACTTGAACCCAGCCTGCCTGATCCCTCATCTAGGATTTTTTCTTTTAGTTCACGTTAGAGCAGCCAAACCGAGGGCTAGGCCAGGAGGCTTGAGACTCATTCCACCTGTGGCTTTAAGAGAACGAAACACGTGTTGCTGGCCAGAGGGCTGGACAAAATGCTTGATGTACATTAACTCAATTTTAACACACTAGAAAACAGACATGTTTATTAAACCCACTTCTCAGTGAAGAAGTTAGGGCTTACATTAGTTTCCTATCACTACTATGATAGATTACCATATACATATGGCTTAAACCCACACACGCTTATTATATTATAGTTGTGGAGGTCAGCAGAACGGAAAGGGTACCACTGGGCTATAATGAAGGTGCGAGTGGCGCTGTGTTGCATCTGGAGACTCTAGGGGAGCGTCAGTCCCCTGCCCTTTATAGCTTCCAGAGACTGCCGCATTCCCTGGCTCATGGCCCCTTCCTCCATCTTCAAAGCCAGAAATGTCAGGCTGAGTTCTTCTCAAGCTGCCACATTTCTGGTTTTCTCCCTTCTCCTTTTAAGGACTCCTGCGGTTACATCGAGTCCACCCAAATAATGCAAAATAATCTCTCCATTTTAAAGTCAATGGATTTGTAGGTTTAATTCCATATCCAACCTCAACTCTCCTTTGTCACGGAAGCTAACATAGTCACAAGTTCAGAGCGGTACAAATGAGTTTCCTGTCCTCAGTGGACATCAGTGATGATGGGGGTCATGAATCATGACGCCAGGTGTCCAAACCAACAGTCAGAAATGGAATGATGATCAGGGTAGAAACCTGCTTCTGTTGAGTATCAGAGGCGAATTAGACTGCAGGTAAGAATGCCCAAACTGTCCCCAGCCAGCTTCGTCTCTCGACCTCCCACCCACAGACTCCCTGTTCTCACCACTGAAGTTTGCCTTGACTCCCAGTACAGCCGGGTGTCTCATGTCCCGAGGCTGTGCATGTGCTGCTCCTGCCCCCATTACATCCCCACTTTCTCTAACGAACGAACTACATCTTGGCTTCTAAGACTCCTCTGTGATGCAAGTGAAACGTGGCCCCTTTTAACCCCACCTTTCCCTTCTCTCGCACTTGTGAGGTTGGTGGTTATCAACATAGATATTTCAACCAATACACAATTCCACTTGGGCTAGGAATCAGTGTCATTACATTAGAAATTTCTGGTGTGATTCTAATGAAATAGAACCTTCTTTGAACGTAATTTTCTAGCTGGTATCCATTCCAGAATCAGAAAATGTAAGCTCCCCACTGCCTGATAAAGACACATACAATCTATTCCTGTCTCAGAATGTTTCTAAAATTAGAGAGGACGTTATTTAACCACCACAGTTAAAATCAAAATGATGGATTCCTCTTAGGAAACCAGTCCTAAAATGTTTCCTCTCCTGGCAGCCAGAAAACTCACTCTCAATTTGTACTATTATGATCCTTGTAATCGCTTTTCACGATTACACTGTGACTACCCTGCGCCTTGGAGGAAAGGCAAGAAACGCTGATCTCATTTGGAGTCACTTCCTGTCTCAGCTCCCAGACCTGTAGATGCTTCGTGTGAGGTGACAGCCAATCACAGCAGAGCTGGGCTGAACACTTCCGGGTTGAAGATGGACTTTGTTAGCAGAGGAAGGACAGCAGTTCTGATGAATCAGCATGGAAGACCTTGTGCCCCCTACCCTTCATTTCCTGTTTTCCCTCTGGCACATCTGGATTTTTTCTAAAAGAAGAAGCATTTTTGATTAATGTTTAGAGTAATCAGGATGCCAAGGAGACATTTAATTGGTGACCACTTCCACTTAGAGCTGAGTTAAGTAATTCCAAGAACGAGAATGCTATGAAAGTAGAGCATCTCTCATTTCAACAGCCGAAAGCGTAAATAAATATAATTCTTCCCATTCCGATAGTAAGTTGCTCTCCATAGAATGTTGTTCCCCCCACCCAGGTTTTGAGTTCTGATACCTCCACTTACTATCAGATGCATGACTTTGGGCAAAGAGGAAGTGATCCCTCTCTCGCCTCAGCTTTCTTCTTCCCCAAAGGGAGAATCACAGCAATTACTGCATAAGGATGTTGGGATGTTCAAGGAGATAAGTACAAGGCTTAGCACATAGGATGCACTCAATGAGTGTTTTCTTCTTGGCCAAGGTGGAACACAGAGGTTCTACGCTCACAGTGTTCAGAGGCACCTGGCCCTCTGAGGGACAGAATGAAACAAAAGAGAGTGCGCCAGTCATTACAAGTCAGTGACTTGTCCTGCGTTTTGCACTGAGCCATGCTGCCAACCAGCTGTGTGACCCTGAGAAAATCACTTAAACTCTCTGAAAGTCATTTTTTCTGTAATGCATGCAAAGAAATCTACACAACCTCCAGAGAGTTGTGAGGATCAAATGATTTAACATGTCAAAATGTTTTTGAGAACCAGCACAGCCTCTACCCTGAAGAAGTCATGAGCGACCAATAATGTTGCCATGCATTGTCTTCCAGAAGTATCTTTGAAAGAGAATTCAAACAGAACACTTTGAATTTCCTAAAGGAATTCATATGTAATGGTGAGATTTGGGCTGTGTAGCAGGTGGAGAGAGGGGCATATATGGGGGCAGGAATGCAGCACCTCTTTTATGACATGGGGTCTTTGCTTACTTCCTCTCCCCCATGGTCACTTTGGGACAAACTCCAGGTCAGCTCCAGCCCCTTCCAAAGTTCCCCTTGTATATCAGCATCCACCCACATTCACAATGAGGTTGGCCCTGGCCTAACCCCAGAGTCATCTGGGGGGGCAGGGGACTTAATACAAAATACCAGATTGCAGTTCCTATACCACCCCCAGATTCTTGAATTGGTCCAGGACACTGGTTCTCAACTAGAAATGACTCTGTCCCGCAGGAGACATTTTTGGTTATCGATCACGAGACTGGCACATTGCTCCTGGCATCTTCATTGCAGAGGCCAGGGAGGCTGCTCACCATCCCACAATGCACACAACAGCCCCCGCCCCAAAGAATTATCCAGCCCAATATGTCAATAGTGGTGAAAAATCCTGGTCTTGGGGGGGGCCCCCGCCATTGGTATTTTTGGAAAGCTGTTCAGGTGATTCTAATGAGAGCCTCCGGGTTAATCAAACGCTCAGCAATTAGCCTGGGGATATTATCGTCTTTTAGATGAAGCCTCCATAATCAGCCAGCTGTTATTAAAGCATCAATAGCTGTGGCCAAATTAAACCCGAAGTTAAAGAGTGCTTCGAGTATTGACTTAATCCATTCCTGCTGGGGCAACCAGCCGGCCGGTTTTCTCGGGTGAAGGGAGCTATCAGGATATGCAGCTTTTCTGTTTTAAGACTGGGGCATTCCCAGGAACACTGAGATGGTTGGTCACGCCCGTTCCTGCCTCTCTCTTGTTCCCTCCACAATCCATCCATCCATCATTTATTGAGCTTGTACAACATTCCTGGCTTAGACAAACACTTTGCCTCCATTAGCTCATGTGATGCTCAGAACCCTCTGAGGTAGATGCTAAGATCATTTCACAGGAATCCAGGAGTTAAATTACTTGACCACAGAGATCCCTCATAGAGCTAAGTGTTAGAGTCAGGACTTGAACCCAGGTCTACCAACGCCATGGCCCTCACCACTACGTCATCACACTGTCTGTCTCCTTCAGTGAGTGACTTGATGCCCAGTGCAAGAGCTCAGGGGCGCTGATCCCCATCAGGCAGGAATGCCACTTCCAGGTTCTGCAGAATCTCTGCTGTATGCATTGATCCCACCCCACTGTCTTTTAGTTCCAGGTTGGGGCCCAGTCAATTAAAGAGAAAAGAATGACGGCTGTGCAGATGACCTTCAGCCAAAACTAATTAACAAAGGCATCTCAGAGTTAGTGCAATGCTGCAGACTCGCAGATGAATGAAAGAGCAAAGAAAGCCATCTTGGGGCTCCATTCTAGTCTCTCTGCATTTCACATCTGCGATCCCTAATGCACAGATGCTGATCTCCATGGTGCAGAGAAGAAAACTGAGGCCAGAGAGGCGATCACCAAGACCGTCTTCCTGGTCAGGGTTGACGCTGGTGTTAGAACCCATGTCTGTTTGCTCCAGTGCCTATGCTTTCAGCATTGTATTCCATGTCATGTGGCGAAGCCTGACTTCTTGTTGATTTAATAGCCCAGTGTGAGCAAAGCATCCCTCACAAATCCCAGAAGATTGTCTTGGGGAGGTGTTCATGTTGTGCAAACAGTATTACATATGTCCTGGGCTTTGCAGCACCCTTTCAAATACTGCTGAGGCCCATTAAAGAATTCCAAGAGCACAGGCTGCCTTAGGTTGGGCAGGTCCTGAGTTCAGAGCGGCCGGTGGGATAGCAGACCCCGCAGCCACGTGCCCTGCCTGTGTGCACACACCCGCCGTCCTCTCCAGAGCTCGCCTCACCCCCTCCCCACACGCACCCGCAGAGGTGCCAACTCTGCAGTGCCCCGTGCATTTCTATGAAATGATGTTTTATTAAATAAACAAACTGGAGCCGTTCCCACAGATTTATGAACAGTTCCTCAAGTCTCACTTGTTCGACTCACTGCGGATTTACGGCCCTGCATTAACCTCGTGAGCGCTCATAACGCTTACTAAGATAACGCTGGCAGGAGGGAGAAGGGATTTTTATGGCCGAGTAATAATTATAAAATGCAGGGAGTACTCAGAACCTGTTTATTAGGTATGCCGGGTGCGTGGCCCATGGTGGGATTGGACATTCCACACAGGTTTCAGTCCCCTCCAAGATCAATCCCTTCTCTGGTGAGCTGGCTTTACCTGCATGGCCCCTCTGGAGACTGGTTCCTACTTACAGAGAATGTGTTGGCAGCGTGATCGGGCCGGATCTCAGAAAGTGCAGAAGGGGCGGATGCCCAGGTGACCCTCAAATCAAATATGCCCCCTCTCCAGAGAGTGGACTCCATGTGCATCCTGAGAGCCAGGAAGGAGGTGCTGGCTCTGGAGAGAGGTCAGTCCCCCATGGCGCGACACCCCTTCACCCTCTGAGAGTGAGTGAGTGGTTCTTCCGGCTCTTTCTTACAAAGGATTTAGCTCAATGAAAATGGAGAAATGCACCCCTTTAAGCATCCAGTGCATGTTGGCATTGGATGTCCAAGGGGGATTGGGAGACAGTGGGTCTTGCCAAATGATCCAGACATATGAGGGGATTACACATTAGAGGAGTATTAGTAATAAGAACTGCAACGATCTCTGGCTGCCTATAAAAACCAAGGTGGGGGGTATGGTAGAGGCAAAACTACAGGTGCCTGGACCCAACCAGTTAAACTCGACCTTTCAGGGGCGCGGATAGGCATTGTGTTTTTACAAACTCCCCAAGGACGCTGATGCACAGAAAGGCTTCAGACTAGTGGATTGGCTCGCCCTACAACACGCTGCCCTAGCAGCAGCCGCCTCACAGAGGAGCTGGTTGGACATGCAGAATCTCAGGCCCCGCTTCCGTCTTGCTGAATCAAGTCTGAAACAAGATCCTCCGGGATTCCTGTGACCGTTCAAGGTGGGAAAGTCCTGCCATGTGGCATTTGAACCGCAGACATGCCACCTGGCCCCGGGGGTAGATGGAAGAGCAGCCCATGGGCTTCCCTGTTTCAACAAGGGAAGAAACTGAGGCTCAGAGAGGTTTAGCCACCTGCCTGAGCTCACACAGAGCCGGGACTGGAAGCCAGGCACCCGCTGTCCTTCAGCCTCTCACACTCATATACACACAGCCACTCATGGGGGGAAATGCAAGCACTGTGTCAGGTGCTTGTGGGCCCCAGCTAAAAATGAGAGCTGGAAGAGAGGGAGCCCTGGGGGAAGGGGCTCGGTGCCTAGTTGTCAATTAGTCACCGAGCCCTACTGCAGCTGACAGAGCAGGGCTGTCTTCCCGCCACCCCGCTCCACCCGCCGCCTCTGCCCTCTCTCCCTTCCCCTTCCAGCGCCTCCTTGAGAGTTGAAGCTCAAACAAGAGGGTATGAATAATGTAGCACAATCGCTCCTTGCGTCTCCCCCAATCCTCAGAGGGTGAGCGAGGCTTCTTGTCTGCCTCATTAGTGGCCGTTCAGCCATTTGATTTCGATAACAATGAGTGTGCCTTCCTCAGAATTTTCATACCTATTTGCGTCACTGGAGTCAACACTGAATTTTTGAATCTGCATGAAATTTTAATGGGGCAATCTGCATACGGTACACTCTCTCCGGCTGTGCCCGCAGCCCCAGCCCCCATCCCGACAGGCAAGAACAGGGGCTGAAGACAGACTAGTCACAGAGAAGTGGTGGGGAGCCTCGTGGACGCTCAGCTTGGAGCCCAGTGGGGTAGGGGGCCACAGGGAGGTCCCTAAGGGTAGAGAGGTTCCTTCCAGCTAAACTCCCTGCGCTCAAGGCGAGCAGCTTCCAATTTCAGCTTAAAGACTCAGAAGTTGACTCTGGAGTTTGTAAGCTTTACCATTTCCAGGCTGTGTGACTAAGGATAAGTTGCTTTACCACTCTGAGCCTCAGTCTGCTCATCTATAAAATGGGGGTTATAACAGAGAGTTGTTGCAAGGAGTAAATGTAGACCCCTTAACCCAGTACCTGGCATGTGATAGGCACCCAATAGTAGACATTATTATTACTAACATTATTTTCATTAGTGTTCCTCCATCTTTCACCCTTACACGCATGACTGGAACTGGGTAGTCTGCAAAACATGATTATATCTGGGGGTTTTTTTACTTGTCTTTTAAATTTGGTGGCAGACAGACCAGAGTCGATTCCAACTTCACATCTTACAAACTGTATAACTTAGAGGAAGCGACTTTATCTCCCTGAGCCTCAGTTTTCTCGCCTATGTCATGGGGAGTTGAACCCCCTTTTAGGACTATTATTAGGATTCAGTGTAGATGAGAATCTAAGCATTATGTGTCGCACAGAGCAGGCCTCACCTGCAAGAGGGTGTGTTTGACTCTAAGCACACTGTATTTGTTTTACACGTTACCATCTTCGAATTCAGGGTACCTCTTGCCATTGTGATAGCATCTTAGATTCGATGAAATGTAATGTTATTGCAGTTGAGGGCAGTTTAGCTCGTGTGCCAGGCATGTGCTAAAAGCCAGCCCATGGAATCCTTGCAATAATCCACAGGGGCAGGTGTGACTCCTAAACATGCTTTGAGGATGGGGGAATGGAGCCCAGAGAGGTGATGCAACCTCCCCTACGTCCCACAGCTGGCGAGGGGAAGCACCGAGGTCCTAGTCTTAGGAGCTGTGATCTTCCAGCTCCATCCAGTTCCTGTTGGACAGCGAATGAGAGGAAGTGTCAGGGAGATGGTGCAATTTGTCCAGAGAAGCATAACTTGTAGGTGACAGAGCTGGGATTAGAACCCAAGTCCAAGCTCTTTCTGCTAGGACCACACCACGCAGAAGGATGGATGAAGTGATCACTTAATTAGCCTGCTCTGATGTGATCCAGGAAAACATCGCCAGAGCCTGGAGATCTGCATCTAATATCCAGCTGTCTTTCAAGTGGCTCCATATCTCCGAGCCTCACATTTTTACCTGTAAGAGGAGGCGACAATCCCAAGCTCTCAGGTGTGTTAGAGGATTAAATGGAGTGATGCGTAGAAATGGGCTCTACAAGACATAGGAGGCCCTCAGCATGGGAGTGGTGATTGAAGAGAGAGAGAGAGGCAGGAGACCCTGAACACTGGAGCAGGACCTTGGGGCTGGAAAGAGCAAAGAAGGGGTCTTCACTCTTTCACACCACTAACCTTCTTCCTATTGGGGGGGTCCTAGTATGGAAATACCCCCCACCCCACCTGACACAGAGATGGGAGTGAAATGAAACACAGACCCTACCCCACTCCCTGCTGCCCACTATTCCTCACCCAGTGTAATGAAATGGAAGGAATTTCTGCTGAGAGCAGTGATTACTAACCTGCCAAGATGAGTGAGAAAAATCAATTCGGAGGGTGCAGGAGGGTAGGGCCTGTGCTGAGAGGGGGAAACATGGGAGAGATGAGAGGGTGGGGGAGAGACATCAGGATAGTGACCCGTGGGGGGTGAGGAGAGAGAGAGAGAGAGAGAGAGAGAGAGAGAGAGAGAGAGAGAGAGAGAGAGAGAGAGAGATGGATCAACCTGAAGTCCTATTCAGTGAGGACAGACTTCAGGGGGATTTATCCTCAATCCCTCTCACCATTTCTCTCTTCAGTAATTAGAAAAGAAGATTGAGGAAGTGGGCTCAGAAGGTGAGCATGTGCTTTGCACAGAGATTCAGTAGGCAGAGACTGGGACCAAAATTCTACATTTCTAACAAGCTCCAGGGGTCGCCGATGCCACTGCTCTGGGGACCAGACTGGCTGAAGATAGAAACAGTCCACTTGACAATTTGTGAATTTATAGCACAAATTTTTCCCAGGTGCCTACTATATGTTTTCTAATGGAGAGCCTACCACTTACCAAATCCACAGTTGGCCTTGTTGAATGTTACTTGAGTGAAATCTTTAGTAATTGTTTTACTGAGGTAAAATTCACATAACTAATATAATTAACCCTTTTACAGTGTCCAATACAGTGGCACTTAATAACTTCACAGTGTTCTACAACTATCACCTCTATCTAGTTTCAAAATCTTTTCATCACCCCAAAAGGAAACCTCATGCCCATTAAGGAATCACTTTTTCCTCCTCCCTGTAAACTCTGGCAATTACTAATCTGCTTTCTGTCTCTATGGGGTTACTTAATCTGGATATTTCATATAAATGGAATCATCATAAACTATGTGGCTTTTTGTGTCTGGTTTCTTCCACTTAGCATCAGATAAGTACTCATACACCAATGTTCATTGCAACGTTATTCACAATATCCAAATAGTGGCGGCAACCCAAAGGTCCATCAGCAGATGAATGAAAAAACAAAGTGTGTGGGGCTGGCCGAGTCACTCAGTTGGTTAAGAGCTTGAACTCTGAGCAACAGGGCCACTGGTTCGATTCCCACATGGGCCAGTGAGCTGCGCCTGACCTGAGCTGCCGCTGAGCTGGTGAGAGTGTGTGCTCTTAGCAGCAAGGTTGCTGGTTCGACACCCGTATAGGATGGTGCGCTGTGCGCCCTCCCCGTGCCCCCACAACTAAGATTGAACATGGCACCTTGAGCTGAGCATCGGTGGCAACCGGATGGCTCAGTGTGCAACAAGGTTGCCGGTTCGACTCCCGCATGGGGTAGTGGGCTGCGTCTCCCCACACCCAACCCCCACAACTAGATTGGGGGTGGCGACTGGACTTGGAGCTGAGCTTGTGCCCTCCACAACTAAGATTGAAGGACAACAACTTGACTTGGAGCTGATGAGTCCTGGAAAAACACAATGTTTCCCTCCCCCAATTCCCCAACACTGTTCTCCTCCCCAATTCCCCAATAAAAATCTTTAAAAATAATAAAAGAAAAGAGTGTGGCCTCGCCACACAATGGAATATTATTCAGCCATAAAAAGAAACGAAGTGCTGATACATGCTATAATGCAGGTGAACCTTGAAAATGTCATGCTATATAATTAATTTTTCAAGGATGTTTCTTACCCTCATGGCTATACTCGTGCTCCTAAATGACTCAATCCAGGCACCATCACCTTCCACTCCTCACAAATGTTACCTGGGCGTCCACCAGGGTTGAAGTTCAGCTGGACCAAAGCTGGCACTCGGCTCCTCACTCACTTGCCCATGACCTTCGGGGAGTCCCTTCCCTTCTCCAAGCATCAGATTTCTTATCCTTAAAATGGGATTGAAGATTTCTCGCTGGGTTGGCACAAGGGTTTCATTAGGTCGGGTGAGAGCTCTGCATCCGCTTCAGAACCGGACAAGTGTCAGTTACTGTCTCTATGGTTGAATAAGGGGGAACCTCAGAACCTGCCACCAACCACAGACGTGGGGAGGCAAGACACAGACGGTGGCAGGAGAGTTAGTGGAGTGCTGGTGATCGTGGAGGATCGCCAGGAGTCGCTTCTGTCACGTAAGTTCCAGACTCCTGCTTATGGCCCACCAGGCACATCTGAGCCAGCACTGTCCCCTTCGAGGACGTTGGCTGGACCCTAGGACGCACCGACCCCAACATCTTCATTGCATAGATGAAGACTCAGAGACCCAAGGAAAAACAGCACTTTGCTCAAACTCTAACGGAAATATTCTTTCATGTGTTCTCGACTTCCAGTTAAGATGGTGGATTGAGTACACCCCTCTAACATATTTCCCTCCATAAAACTCCATAAAATTAGAATAAAGGAATTTTTTTAAGATATACACTTCGAAGGACAGGGAGAATGGCACTAAAAACAACAGCCACGTGGTTTGGAAATTGGAAAGCCAGTGGAATGGTAATTGATTTAGCAGATCCAACATGGCGAAATCCTAAGCCAGCCGTGGAGATGCTGAGGACCCACCTGATTGGCACCCCTTTGCTCTAGCATCCAATTATCTTTCATTTCTCAGCTTCTCCATACAGGCCAGGATCAGATGAATGGGGCTCCCCAGACCATGCCCTCAAGTAGCACATAATCTTTTGGGGGAAAACCAGAAACAAAGCAAATAAGTCAACATGAAGAGCCCTTC
>NW_017731761.1:1476270-1477030 GCF_001890085.2 Hipposideros armiger | reverse complement strand
TCTCTCTCTCTCTCTCTCTCTCTCTCTCTCTCAATATCTGCTTGCCCCCTCTCTCTGTCTCTCTCTGCTCCTGTCTCTGTCTGTCTCTTCTATTTCCCTTCTCTTACATATTTCTCTAAAACATAAACAAATCAGATTCACAAGGCTCAACAGGATTTGAAACAAGGGTTCAGGGTCCTGCTTGACCACTTATCCCCAGGCAGGGGATGCTAGCATGTCTGTCCTCCTCGCTGGAAGTTATGGGGAGACTCATACCTACTGGGCGTGGCTGTTGAACACACTCACATGTTTCGTGACCACACATTAGGTGCTCAATAGATGCAACTGTTTTCTTTCTTCTCCTTGATCACAAACCTTCAGAGGCTTGCAAAAACCTCTTAGATATAGTCCGGCCTCTTCAATTCAGAATTCAGGACTCACCATATTTTTTCCAGTTTCACCTCTGGCTCCAGCCCAGTCAACCCCCTTCCCAAGTTCCAAATGCTCCGCGCACTTCCCAGCCTCCCTGCCTTGGCAGGCACTTGCTGTGTGCTCAGCCTGGGATGCCCTTGCCCCTTTTTTGTCTGCCTTTTATGATCCTGCTCTCTGTGGGGGGTCCAGCTCAGAGTCCACCACGCCCTTCTGGATGCCTTCTCCTCATCTGCTGTGGTTCCTAACACAGGACTGGTTGATGCTTCTGGAAAGAAAGGAGGTAGATAGAGAACCCCAGAGATACGAAAGGGTTAGTCTGGCTCATTTCAGGCAAACTTGAACCTGGTCT
>NW_017731761.1:1464548-1474380 GCF_001890085.2 Hipposideros armiger | reverse complement strand
TTTTTTTTTGTTGTTTCTGAAAAGGAATTTTGCCTGCTTTTGCTTAATCCTGAGAGGTAGTTTTATCACAGAAGAAAGAATGTGGAATCACACATTCAGGCTTCAAATCCTATGACTTTGGGCAAAGCATAGCTTTCAAAGCCTTTGTTTTTTCACCTGTTAAAAGGGTATCATGGGCAGCCAGGTGGCTCAGTTGGTTAGAGCACGTGCTCTGAACAACAAGGTTGCCGGTTCAATTCCCACATGGGGTGGTGGGCTGCACCCCTCTGCAACTAGATTAAAAATGGCGACTGGACTTGGAGCTGAGCTGCACCCTCCACAACTAGATTAAAGGACAACGACTTGACTTGGAGCTGATGGGTCCTGGAAAAAACACAGTTACCCAATAAAAATTTTTTAAAAAAAGTATCATAATAGTGCCTACCTCACAGGTTGAAGTGGTGATTAAATGAGGAAACGGGCAATGTAGAAACTGCTGCCTTCTCTCTGAGCTATAAGGCTGTTTATGTACTCTCTACTGAAGCCGCCATTCATTTCTCATTGGTGTTTTAAAAACACTGGTAGGAAACCAGAATTCTTATACAAATTTCATGATTAGAATTTTATTACATCAGAGATGCCACTGAAGAAAGTTTTAGAAAACACTTTGGTGTAGTTATTCATCTCCTTCAGTCTCAAGTTCCTCTGCTGTAAAATGGAAATAATAAAATTAGCTACCTGGTAGGGAGGGCTATTGGAAGAAAGAACTCTTATTACTGTGTGAATCATATAATTGGAGCTCAATGAATCCTGGACAAAGAACATAGACATAGGTATACTCAGTTGTACTCAGTGACAGGGAATTTCTTTAATCGATCAATTAATTAAAAATTAATTATCCAGGTTGTCCATTAAGAAAAGGGTTCCCCCCAGACTTATGAAGGGTGATTTATAGAAATATTGGGTTATGTTCTGATTTCTATTTGGAAGTAAAACACAATAAAATTGTTTTAAACATTGTGGAAATTAAATGAGTTTGCATATTCTAATAGAAGGCAAACCACTACCTCTAAGAATAAGCATTCAGACTTGGATGTGTAACGGAACTTTATGTCCCAAGGTATGGCCCCAAAGTCTTTCTTGGTGATATAACCAATGACAAATGTTAGGTTATGCATGGTTCCCTTTATGATTACTATAGAGCCTTCCCACAATGTCTTCCCTGCTCTCCTGCTATGGAATTTTTTCCTTGGTAGCGATTGAATGTCCTGCCAGAACCGCTATAGTTCTAGTTCATGGCCAGCAACCAACCTCACTCGGAGATATTATTTAGTCCTACAATGCCAGAAGGCCTCGTTTAGCATGCCAATGCCTATGAATTGATAGGCCACAGCTGTGTTAAGTACTGTGTTAAGAAGGGTTCTGATGTCTTGTTTAAGCTCAATGCCAGAGGCTGCTTTATTGATTAGTGATGTCTGCTATGGAGCTAGGTGATGGTCAGTGGGTGTGTGCCTCACGTTTGCTAATCCTGAGCTAGTATAACCTCTGTGTTTGATCATCAAAGAAGCTGAAGCTCAGAGAGGGGAATTGATTTACCAGGGTCACACAGCTGTTCAATGGCAGAGCCAGAACTAGAGTAAATATTTCCTGGCTCTATGCCCAGGTCTAGTTCCTCTCCATCATGATGCATACAGGTTCTTAATCATAGCCCAGTGGTATCTATGAAACAGTCATAACATTGGGCATTTGCTAAACTATTTACCCACCCTTATGGTTCCAAAAAGATTTGCAGCGATTACATACCAGAAATGCACATGTTAGAAAGAAATACACACATTAGAAGAGGATTAAAATAGACAAGGTAACCAAAGCAAAGGGAAGATGAGAAATAATAATAATAATAAAACACAGCAAGAGTAAGTTTGACACACAAAAAACGCAGTCCCTATGCAGGTGTCTGTCAACTGGTGAAAGCAAAGGAGTTTTAAGATGGAAAATTGAGTCAGTCTTTCAAAGAAGCAGATTTCTTTGGTGTTCCTCTGGAGAAATACCTCCCATCGGTGCTCATGCCTAGGCAGCTATGATACAATTGAAGATGTTCCTCAACGACATATCTCCAAGCAATAAAGCAATGTTGATACCATGGACTCTTAGGATGTCTGTCAGTGAAGGTTGATGATGAAATGCCCAGTATGGTCCAAGAATTCAGAACTCTTGATGTCGAGGTGGCCAATGACCACCATGTTTCCAAAGCCAGGGGTCCGGTCCTGTAGTGTGTCTTCCTTGACTTCCTGGCAGTCTTTGATAGAGTTGATGGCTTTACCCATGGTCCTTTCCTCCCCCAGGACACCGCATTCTTTTGGATTTCCTCCTATGTCAACGACAGCTCCTTCACGACGCACTGCGCTGGAAGCCTCTCCTTCCCTCCCACATCTACCTGTTGCAGGCTCCTGGACTCAGCCCGCAGACTTTCTCTAATGTTTATCCACCCTCAGTTCCTAGTGAGCTCATGGCTTTAAAACCATCCTTGGGCTGATGGCCTTCACAATTTATGTCTCCAGTCTGACCTCTCTCCTAAACTCGCGACTCATATATCTGCCTGCCTCCTTGACATCCCCATCTGAACACTATGAGCATCTAAAACGTCACACGTCCATCACCAAAGTCTTGATGCCATACCAACCCTTTCCCCAACCTGGTCCCACGCCCTAGTCCTCCCCATTTCAGGAAACCTCACCACTGTTCACCCAGTTGCTCAGACCAAAACCTCAGGCTGATCTTTACTCCTCTCTTCTTGTCACATCCAACATCCAATCAGTCAACAAGTCCTGTCAACCCAACTACAAAAAATATTTCAAATGCAACCATCTCTCCCTCCCTGTACCAGGACCCCCTGGTCTAAGCCACCTTTCTGTCACACCTGGAGGACAGGAAATCCTTCCATCTCAGCGCCCTGCTTCTACTCTGCCTCTTACGGTCTGTTCCCTAGACATCAGGCAGAACAATCATTTTCAACATGCCCAGGTCTCCAATGGCTTCGTCATCACTATGAAAGCCAAGGTCTTCCTAGTACATAGTGTGGGCCCTGATTCCTCGCTCCCTCACTCACTCTGCTCCAGTCACACTGGGCTCTTGCTGGGGACATTCTCCTCTCAAGGCCTCTGCACTGACTGATCTCTCCTCCGAGGATGACCTTTTCCCAAACAGCCCACGGTTCACCTCCTCACGCATGACTGACTGATGAAATATCATCTTCTCCAGGAGGTCTTCCCTGACTACCCTATTTTCAATGGACCTTACCAACTTCCACCAGCCTCCCTCCTACCTCTTATCAGCCTTCCTTCCAACCCCTACCAACTTTCTTCCCATCTCTTACTATCATCTCTCACTCCCTACCAGCTCCTCTCTTACCCCCACCTGCTTCCCACCACCACCACCACCACCACCACCAGGAAAAGCTCCTGTGTGTTTCTTCCCCTCTACACTCAACGAGAGAGGGGACATTAGCCTCATTTGCTAACTACTGTATCCCCAGTACCCTGCACATAGTAGGTACTCAATAAACATATGTTACATTAATAACTCTCTAGTGGTTAGACTTATTCCCAATAACTTTGTGAACTGAAAAACTTCAAGGCAATCAGCCCACAGGAAGAGCAGGGTGGACTCTGGGCCCCTCGTCTGTGGTTGACTTGCCTGGATGAACCCACACTGAGAGTTTTCCCTTTGAAGGTGTTGCATGGAGCCATGTTTGTCACCTTAACTGATGCCACCAGGGACACCCCAGTGATTTCCACAGAATCCCCTTACTCATAAATATCTCCTCTTGGTGTCAGCTGACCCCTTGGATCTCACCAGAGGAAATGCTGCGATCAAACCCCAATAGAATGCTCAAGACCCAAGCAGACCGGGCCAATTTACAACAGGTTTTAACTGAAATAATGTTTTGTCTTAGATCTGGCCCTAATTATAAATCATTTGCAACTCGAGTTTAAACCATAAGCAAATCTTCCATGGCATTCTTATTATCTACTTAATATCGTGGCGAGGAAGATTTACAGAATCGCATTCTGGGAATTAAGCAAACGAGGAAACTTTTAGGTGAGGGTGTAACACGTGAAAATTATAGTTTTGTCATAAAACGATGATTGATCAATGATTATTGTAAAGCTGTGGAATCTGTGCTGGAGTCAACATAAATCTGTAATTGGCTGGATTTATTCTTTTTCAAAATACTATATTTCCTACAGTTTTTGACCATCATGTTAATCTGTGTCTGCCAGATTTACTGTGGTTTTAACTTAATTAACTCCATTTAGCTTATGCATATATGTGTGTGCAAGTATGTTTGATATATATATATATATATATTTATATATTTATATATATTAGATAAACAGATAGACGGATAGGTGCATAGATAGGTGAATAGATAGATCGGTAGATAGATGATAGATAGATAGATAGATAGATAGATAGATAGATAGATAGATAGAGATAGATGCATTGCCCCAGTTGCTTTTAATTTTCAGTGGTTTGTGTTCTTTTCAAATATAATTTTTTAAATATTGAAAGAAAACACACTTGGCTGTATGAAGCCAATTGTGCTGCAGAAACGGGTCCATAGCCCTACTTCCTGAGTTGCTCTCCTGTGGGGTGACCCCATGGGGTGATAATACTGCATCTTAGGAGGTAAAGGGGACCTCAAAAATGTCATGAGTGGAGTTCAAATCTTGGCTCTGCCATTCGCTGGCTGTATCACCCTGAGGAAACTACTCCAACACTCCTAGCCTCAGTCTCCTCATCTATAAAATGGGAATAATTGCTGTTAGTTCAGAGGCTACTGGGAGGCTTGAGTGAAATAATGAGTGTCAAGTGGCGTGCAGTGGAAGCACAGTCCCTGTTGTTGATGCCCCGCCCCTTCCCTTCCCAGTCAGACAATGGACCTTTGTGGTGCAAAGCAGGGGTAGCATGCCCTAAGGAGAGAGGTCAGGGCAGCATTCTAACCCTCAGAGGGACCATCGTAGGGAGACTTGTCCTGGAACCAGTGGGAACCAGACCAGACACCACAATCATCTCGTATCCCAGCAGAACCAGGGAGATGATCGGTCCAGATCAAAGCCACACAGGGGCAGACAGCCATACAAAAATGCAAATATAAAATACTAATAACAAACAATCACACCCCTTGTTACTAAGCACTTGCTTTGTGTCAGATGCTATGCTAAATTCTTTTTGTTGTTGTTGTGTGGTTGTTGTTTTTTAAAGATTTTATTGGGGAATTGGGGAAGGGAAACATCGTGTTTTTCCAGGACCCATCAGCTCCAAGTCAGGTTGTTGTCCTTCAGTCTTAGTTGTGGAGGGCGCAGCTCAGCTCCAGTCCAGTTGCCACTTTCAATCTAGTTGCGGGGGGCACAGCCCAACAGCCAATGCAGGAGTCGAACCGGCAACCTTGGTGTTAAGCGCACGTGCTCTAACCAACTGAGCCACCTGACCGGCCCTCAATTCTTTATAGATTTAATTTTGCTAAAGCTGAGCAATGGCTGTGACCTTATCAACTTTGAGATGAGAAAATAAAGATTTCAGAGATATGACTTGCCCAAGTCACACAGCTAACAAGTGGCAGCACCACTCCTCCAAACCCATGATTTTCAGTGCTGAATTTGCCGCTTGGCCTATCTGTCACTTCAGTGGTAGCCTTCTTTCCTGTAGCCAGGTGAGCTGATAGCTCTTTCCCAAGGTTAACCCAAGGAAAAGGGAGGCCCGATGGAGCCATCTTGGTCTCTTCTTCCCTAATTGCTAAAGACAGAGCTGAGAAGTAGCCGGTTTGAGGTTGAAACCCATCCTGCTCTCCCTGCAGAGTTTTGAGTTTGGGTCAAGCCGTGCTTTGTTTTGCTTGATTCCCTCTATGTCGCCAGTGAAAAATAATTTCTGAAGGCCTATTCTGATTCGCCGATTCACACTTTCCGTTCTCCAGTGGTCCAGGGTCAGGAGAGTCAACTGTGGCTAAATGAACCCAGACATCGAATTTCACCAAAAACTAAACACCCTGAGCCATGAAAAAAAAAATGTTAGTTTCAAATATAACTTTCGTGTGCAATCTCCCTTCCTCCATTCCCCCCCACACACCAACCTTCCTCCCGCCTTCCTTTCCACCTCCATCTCTCTTCCTCTTATCTCCTTCTCCTCTTTCTTTTCTTACATTTTCTTCCCTCCTTCGTTTAATCTCTTCTTCTTTCTTACATTTCCTTATCTCTCTTAGTTCTCTCTCCTCCTTCCTCTATTTTTTCTCTACTCCTTTCATCTCTTTCTTCCTCTATTCTCTTTTCTCCTCCATTCTTCCCTTCTGTTTTAAAATAGACCCAGGATTTTGTTTTTATTAGTTATGGGGAGGCCAACAGATCAGGAAACGACTGCTGTTGAGAAGATGGTGTATGACTCACTGTTCCCAACAAAAGGGGGGCTCGCCATGCCACTTAAGGCCACCCAGGGAAGCATCAGAGTTGGTCGAGGCAGAAGGAGCGAGAGGAAAGCAGGCACCAGAGACCTGATTGTGGTTTTGTGCGAGAAGGAATGGGTGAGGCAGGGTAAGCCAGTTCAGTATTGGCTACTTTGAATCATTCCAGCAGACTCTGGACTATGTAGTGGGGGGTCTCCGGCTATCTGGTCCCTAGCCCTGGGGTGATTCGAGCAGGGAGATGCTGTTCTGGACGGCAGGAGCCTGACAGGAGGTGGATGGGAGTGTGGACTTTGGATGGGTTGTTTTGTATATCAAAGGAGTGCTGGAAGTGGAGTTGCATGCTATCTCTAGGAATCGGACAACCTTGGGAGGGGCCGCCCCTCCCTAGGTCTGCAAGACACCAAGATGTCACAGCATCATACAATGCGGGAAATCAAAAGCATAAAGATTGCAGCTTCCCTTTGTCCCTCTTTCTCCTCCCTCCTCCCCTCTGCTTCCCCAAAGCCTGCAAAGAGCACATCACAACGGCTCAGGTGAGCGGTCCTAAAGGGCTGGGTTGGGTGGGTGACAAGGGACCAGGAGAGGAGTAAACAGCTTTGGGAACTGTTGGGGAGGCAGAATCCTACTTTTCAGAGACTGGATGTGGCTTCTGCCACTCAACTCTGCCTGCTGGTCCCAGCGCTGCGCCTCCGCTTCTCGGCAGCAGTCCCTTGTTCTGACAGCAGTGGCCACCATGGGCTCGCCTTGTCACCATCCCATGGGTTGGTTGTTGTGCCCGGGCCTGAAAGTACCCAAATCCCCTTAAATACATGGCTGCAAATGAGGACACTGGAAAAAAAAAAAAGCAATAATTGTGACAGTAACTCACGGGGCCAGGCCTGACACGTCTCTAATTGCCTGCTAAAATTGTCGCTGTCTCCTAAAGTGCAAATTATCACCCGAAATGACAAGAATAATGAATGAGTAACTCTGATGTAATGCAACAATTAGTCCTCAAAGACACTGTCTAATATGGTAATTCAGAACACCCACTCCTTGTTATTAAGTGCCTGATAATTATTTAATTATCTATCTGCCAGCATGATTTACTTGGTTTATTTAGCTGCAGATGTGGGCAGCAGCATTTGGGTTTAAGGTCAGAACAAGCTGGCCCCTCCGTTGGCCGCCACATTGGTTTGCTTGGGTGCTGAGGCTGCTGTCTGTCTGACGCCCCTAATTGGCTCTGGCAGTCCTGACCCAGAGTCAGAAAATCCTCCCACTCTCCACCCCCTGCCTTGACCTGGGGTCACTTGAGGTCTATGCAGACCTGAGCTAAGGGTCCCTGCTTTCTGGTTGCCCATTTGGACCCCTGACAAGTGATCAGAATATTTGGGGTAAGTGGCTGCCCCCAAAGATCAATGAGAGTGTTTACACTGGGCTCAGTGCCAAGTCTTACCCAAGTGTTAGCTCATTTAATCTTCTCAGTAGTGCCAGGAGGTAAAACGATTGGCATCGGCATGAAACAGAGGAGGGAACTGAGGCTCAGAGAGGTGAGGTCACTCATCCAAGGCCCCACAGTGAGCAAGTGGTAGGGCTAGGACCGGCCTCAGTGTCTTCCCAGTCCCTACGCTCTGCTGCACTCTGATGGCAGCCAGAGTGAGGCTGCTCCCCGCAGCTCATTCCAGAGCCAGTGTGTGACCAGAAGAGTCCGGGCCGTGACTCAGGAGGGTCAGGGTCATGATCTCCCAATCACAAAGTGACTGATGAGGGAAGAAGAAAGAGTGTTTAATCAGAGCCCTGGAGTAGAAGCTACTACAGGGAGAAAGACTTCGGATCTAAAATGGGACCACTTACGAGCTTGGGCAAATTCCAAAGCCTCAGTTTCCTCATCTGTAAAATGGGTCTGATCAGAGACTCTCTCTCTCTCCCTGATCAGCCTGTCAAATGTACCATCAGACACTCTCCATTCAGCACCCTGTTGGTTTCCTTTACTAAATATATCTGTATCAGAAATTATCTTGTTTATTTACTTAATTACTCTTCATACACACATGCATGCATGCGTGCATACACACATGCATGCATGCATACACACACACACACACACACACACACAGACTGTAAGTTCCAAGGGGCAGGGACCTTGTCTTCTTGTTTATCCATCATATTCCCTAAATCTAGCAGAATTCTATATACAATATGTATAATGGCACATTATAGGTCCTCAATAAATATCTGTTGAACGAATGAATGACCAGAAGCCTGGTGGGTTCCCAGGCCAGCCACGCCCTTCTAAGTGACTTTCCCGTGTCTCTGTGCACACAGCTTTCCTCTCCCCAGTCTTCGCCCCAGCCACCTACTCTAATTAATGACACCTTGACTTCACACCCACATCTGCAGCATGAAAAAGGCTGTGATGGCCACCCCAGCTGCACCTCTATGACATCTTGTGCTGGTGCTTCAACCAACAGGCCCCATGGTCCCACTAGCTTCCCAAGTTCACACATCTAAGGGACGGGTGATAGGCCCAGGCCCTCTGCAGCTCATGGCCTCGGTTCTTAAACACTCGTATTTTCTTGACACTTCCCATTTCCGGGCACATCTGCCCAACTTCCACCCTCCAGCAGGTCTCATTGCCTCAGGGCTTTCTCCATCTGCTGGAGCTCTTCATGGCCAAGCACAGGTCAGGCGCTGCTCAGTCAGGCTAGGCATTAAGCTCCCCTGGTAATAGCCTTCGGTGATGACTGACAGGAGTCAATGGGTGAATAGCCCAGCTCCCTCACACGAGGGAGTGAATCCTGTACAATGAGACCCAGTTTCACAGTGGGATGAAGCCCCAGCTTCCCAGGTAGTAGATGCTGTTGGTGCCCTACCCAGATCCCTTTGAAAGCCCAATGCGTCCAGCTCCAGCTGTGGTGCCATTCACCATCCAGAGCTACTTGTGAGGTCAGCTGGTGGCTGGACTTCAACTGAACCCACGTCTTTTCCTAGGTCCTCAATGGTAGGGCCATCTCTATCTTTCTCACATAAAACAATATTTATTGAGTTAGTGAATGAATGAATGCACATTCATTCATTTACACATACATACATACATACATACATACATACATACATACATGATTGATTCAGATCCTTATGATTCTCAAATCAGGACTGGAATGCCACTTTTCTAACTTGTTGGTTTGGGCATGGAAGTGGTTGAAGGTCAGCAAAAGGGAGGTCTGAGCTGGGAGTCAGAAGACCTCAGAGATATAGAGAAAAAACCTTAGGGTTGCTAGATGGGAGAGGGGCAGGGGTGAGAGAGAAGGGGAAGGGATTAAACAGCATAAATTGGTAACCACAAGATTGCCATGGGGATATGAAAGACAGTTTGAGGAATATAATCAATAATGTTGTAAAGATTTTGTAGGG
>NW_017731761.1:1456965-1459995 GCF_001890085.2 Hipposideros armiger | reverse complement strand
GTGTGTGTGTGTGTGTGTGTGTGTGTGTGTGTGTGTGTGTGACCCAGGTACACAGTAACCCATGTAAATGGGAGGGAAAAGAATCAATATGGATTTGGCACCTCCTAGAAACCAGGGAGCTGGTCAGTTTCATTTTGAATCCCCTCAACAACCAGTGAGGTGTGTATCATGGTCCCCACTACAGAGATAAAGAAATTGAGGTTCAGAGAGGAAGAGGGCTGGCTAAAGGCAGCCCAGAATTCACCACCTCCCTGCCTGACAATCCACGCCCAGCACACGTGGCTGTCGCAGCTGAAGTCCTCGGTCAGCGTTAGCTCCCTTCAACCTCTTTTCTACATCATTTTCTCCACTAAGCCATATGTCCCTTTGGGACAGAGATCATGTGCTTTTAGCCTAGGAAACAGTGGGAACCCAATGGTTGTGGTTATCATAATGCATTGTGCTCTAATTGTTTAAACGTATAAAATCATACTTCCACCAGGGCTGGCCGAGTGGCTCATTGATTAATGGATGGCCTGGGACACCAGCTCTGAACAGCAGGGCCCCAGGTCGGATCCCACATGAGGGCCAGTGACGCTGCGCCCTCTACAGCTAAGATGGTGAACAACAGCTCGACCTGGAGCTGGGCTGCCATGAGTCCCCAGCGACGGCGTAGGCTGCAGCGGGGCTACAATGGGCTCCCATAAGCTACTGTGAGTGGCTGGCAGCCAGTGTGAGCAGCCAGCAGCCATTGTGAACTGCTGTGAGCCACTGTGAGCGGCCGTCCAGAGGCTGGCGACTGATCTGCCTCATCAGGGAAGAGCGCAATGATAATACCAACATGGGTGAATGAAGCGACGGCCTCCACAACTAGACTGAAGAACAAAAGGACAGCAACTTGTCTGTTCCCCTTCCTCTGACTCCCCAGAGCTACTCCTCTCCCCCAATTCCCCAATAAAATCTTTTTAAAAGAATCATACTTCCGCCAGATCATTTGTTTTCAAGCTTATTTTAACTAAGGAACCAGAGTGAAATACAAAACAAATGGTGACTATTCAATAACCATGCCAACGGAATTTTGACAAAAGAGGACATGATTCTACGAGGGATCTCGAAGAGATTTTTGAGCCTTTCTGGTCCATAGAGGCATCTGTTCCCAAACTACAAAGGGAAAGAACTGAACAAGGAAACTCAGAAAGAAGTTTACAGTAGTTATTTATTAATTTTTTTTAAAAAAAACTTATTGGGGAACAGTGTGTTTTTTCCAGGACTCATCAGCTCCAAGACAAGTCATTGTCTTCAATCTAGTTGTGGAGGGCACAGCTCACTGGCCCATGTGGGAATCGAACCGGCAATCTTGGTGTTAAGAGCCTGCGTTATAACCACCTGAGCTAACTGGTTCCCCAATTTATTAATTCTCAATTGTACATCAGACACAGTGCTAGGTGCTTTCCAGGTATAAACTCAATATTTGCCTTCAATATATCGCTTTAGAGTTGGTGCTATATTCCTCGCTCTATGAACTAGGAAACAGGTCTAGAAAGGTGATGTGACTTGCCCAAGGACACATAACTAGTAAGTGGCAGAGCCAGGATTCAACTCTGGGACTGTCTGTGACTCTGCTCAGCACCCTCCTCCATAGGGGTAAGCCTCTGTGGACCCTCTTCAAAACTGAATCAGCATCTCAGACTTTTTCCTTTGGTCATTCTTACATTTAAACCCCATTTCCTTAATACTCTTTGAAAAGGCACTGAGGGCAGACAGATGAATTAGACACTGTCCCTGCCTCCCAAGCACTCACAGTCTAATACAGAGGAGACCAGGAATTACTTAAGATAAAATGTCGTGAGGACTCAGGGGGCCAGAAAGGGGAGGGAGATGAATGGGGAGAAGGTTCGAATTTCTGAGGTTCAGTTTCCTCCTACCTACAGTGAAGAGGCTATGATTTCAAGGGTTCCTTCAAAAACTAACTGTACACAAATAAACATTGTATAGACATTATCTTGGTAGAGTATCCTAAGCACCCTACCTTCCTGAAATAGAAGAGTTGCTGAAACAGCTTGTTGTTGAGTTAGACTGAATTTCCTTGCATCGTGGAAACATCTGGCGCTGGGAGTTGTTTTGACTTGAATTGGCTTGGGTTGGGTTGCATTAGGTTATATGGGCTGAGAAGTGATGTGTTGTATTGTGTTGAGTTGTAAAGGGTTGACATTTGATGGGTTGGGTTGGTTTTGTTAAACAAGATCAGGCTGACTTGGGTTGCATTGTGTTGGTGAGGTTAGGCTGGGTTGGATTGTGATGTAGGTTAAATTCAGTGGAATTGATGTAGATTAAGTTTTACTACATATGTAGTAAAAATATATTTAAAACATGATAAACACCAAATTGGGGATGGGACTGTATATCTGGATAAGGAAGCAAACAAGTTGGATTGTGGAGAATAATATAGAATAAATAATACAGAGTAAAAATTGTAGAGTTCAGTTGGCTTAGCTTGGCTTGGCATGGATGAAACTGATTTGTATCCATATATTTTAGGAAATCTGAAATATTTAGATTTTAGTTCCTGTGGGGCCATTTTCTGTCCAACAACTAGAATTGCTTTTAAAAGGTCTATGTTTAGGGTCAAAGCCACAAGGGAGGGAGCAACGAAGACAGTCTTTTCAACAAGTGGCATCGCTCTCATGAACTTACATGCAAAAATCCCAAACAAAATTTTGCACATCAAATCCAGTGATAAACAAAAATGATACTACATCATGGCCAATGGATATTTGTTTCAGGAATATCATTATATTGCAAACCAATTAGGGTAATATTCCACTTCAACAGAAAAGAGAAAACTATTATGTGGTCTCCCCTATAGATGCAGAAAATCATTTGACAAAACTCAATGTACATTCATGATAAAGCTTTTAATTAGGAAAAGAAGGGATCTTCTTCAATCTGATTTTTTTTAATGTAAATATAGCAAACGTTATTCTTAATGGTACAAAATAGGGATCTCAACTAGAATGCCTGCTGTCACCAATTCTATTTAGCATTGTACTC
>NW_017731761.1:1446679-1450673 GCF_001890085.2 Hipposideros armiger | reverse complement strand
TGTAACAGCTATATATGATATCAGAGGGGTAGTAGATTGGGGGACGGAGATAAGCACTTTATGAGGGGTGTAAATGTCTAATATTAAATTGTTTTATACACCTGAAACTAAAAAAAAAAAAAAAGACAGCTCTTTGATTCACTGGGTAACTTCAGACTTCACTGCGCTGGCTGTCAGTTTTTCCATCTGTCCAATGAGAAAAAAGACATTTTTCTCCATGTTCTTCTCCAGCTCAAACACGGCATAAGTTTGTGTTTTGTGAGATATTTTTTTGAAATAATTTTACACGACCAGAAAGGTTTAAAAAAAAATAGCTCAGAGAGTTTCCATATACCCTTCACACAGCTTTCCCGAAACTTATGGTGTGTAATTTTTAAGCCCTCCGTTTGAAGGTCTGGGAGATCATCTCAAGGGTGGAGCTGCGGCGTGAGCTGCAGAAAGGAAGTTAGTTTGAGGAAAAGCAGAGTGAAAATTCACCTGGCTTAGCAGCCTGCGGAAACCAGGCGGCAGCAGACAGACGACGTTAAGACAAGCAACGTCCCTTTCCTTTTTCGTCCCTCCCCGCGCGTGGCGCATCCGCAGCTTTCTTTTATTTGTGGTCTATCACCTCCTATGCCACGGCAAACAAGAGACTTTATAAATATTTCAAACACTAATAATTTGTGCTGTTCCTGCTTAGACTTTTAAATGAATCTAAGAGCATTTCTCTTCGAGGAACCTGCCAAACTGCAGGCGGGTGAAAGAAATACAACCAGCCTCTGTCTGGGATGGTACTTGATGCAGAGGCGGGACCGGAGTCCCTGACTGCGGGGGTGGGACACCCTGTGTCTCTCTCACCCACATCCCCCACCCCAGTGTCTGCTCTAGGGAAGCCCTGCCCGGTGCTCACACGGGGGTGGGGATGGCGGGGGCAGGGTAGTCTGCACCCCTAGGTCGGTGGCGTGGGAAGTACTCACTGCTCCAGCTAATAAAGAGAGAAATCGAGGACTGGTAATTCCATGGCTGGTGTTTAGTTTTTGAATCAGACGTCCCTGGGTTCAAATCCCAGCTCCTCCACTCATTCGATGTGAGGCCTTGGGCAAGTCACTTCATCTCTCTGAGTCTTTGTTTCTTTATGGGGTGGCTATTGTAAGGATTAAATGAAGTAGTGTGTGTAAAGGATACACAGAGCCTGACATACGCTGAGAGCTAAATGCACAGTAGCTGGTATCTTCCCTTTGAATATTTCCAAGATGTATTTCCAACATTTATAATGGCTCAGACACAACGGAAGTTAGTTTCTGGTTCACAGACACCACCCAACGAGGTTTCAGGTTGGCTCAGGGATAGAAGGGGGAAATGCTGCTTTACCCGGGTGGATGGAAGCCCTGTCATGGCTTCCAAGATTGCCCTGGGCACCCAACATCCAGCAAGCAGAAAGGGAAAGGAGTTGGAGGGAGGCCCACGGAAAGCTCTTACTCTCCTTCCCGAAGCTCACAGCCTAAGAAGAGAAGAGATGTAGAAGCTACAACTTATAATATGCAGGGCGGGTCCTCACCTGCGGAGGGGCCAAACATTTGGGAGAATACAAAAAAGGCAGGTTTTTCTCAGATCCTGGCACACCTGCCTGAAATCCTTCATAGGTTTCTTATTGCCGTTAGGATAGAGAATGAACTCCTTCACCAGCCCTCAAAGCCCACATGGTCCAGACCCTGTCAACCTCTCCAGCTTCGGCCCTTCCTCTCCCTACAGTCCTCACACCCTGGACTTCATTTTATCCCCTAAACAGGCCACAATCCTAGAGCAACCATAGAATTTCTCTTCCAAACCATGCCACTTTGGAGAAGAAAAAAGGGTGCTACAAATGAATAACCCAGGACAACTGGGACTCAGACATGACCGTGTGATCACTGTGCACCGTTCGTCCTGCCACAGGGACTTTGCACATGCTGTTCTCCTTATTCCCACTCACCGGGCTCGCTTGTCCTGATGCTTTACAATCACGTCCTCAGAGAAGCCCTTTCTGTGCCACCATTTTAAGTCAGATCCCTTTGTTATACATTCTCCTAGAACCTGCTTCTTTCATTAGTTACACTAATTCAAATTCCTAAAGCTACGCTCAAGTGTGAATGTTTCTAATGGTTGTCTCTTTCTTTCCCACTGGACTATGAGTTCCATGAAAGTAGAAATCATGTTTCTTTTCTTCACCCTTTACCCTCAATGTCCGATACATAGCGAGCATTCAACAAACACTGGAATGTTGAATGATTGCTTCTCTCTGCCTGGAGGGCTCAAAATAGAAACCTGATGTGAGCAGACATTTCAGTGTGGTCTGGAAGAGGATGTACAGGATGGAGCTGCACAGAGAAGCAGGTGAATGCATTCTGGGTGGGGGAACCACAGTAAACAAAGGTAAGATGGTGGACCACATCTAATGTATTCAGAGAATGGCCTGGAGTTTAATAGCTGGAGCACCAAAGAGGTGGGAGAAATATGGGCGTGAGCTGGGGGTGGAGGGCAGCATTAGGTTGGGGTGCCCCTGACTGCCAAGGAGTGCTGCTCGCACTGAACCCTACAGGCAGTGGGAAGCCATGGAGAAAAGAGGCTCGCCCTCAGGTGTGTTTGGGAATGATGTCCCTGGAGGTAGATTATAGTCCTCTGAGTAAACCAAAGGACCACTGGCTACTGCAGCAATTGTCAAATTTTCCTTGGAGCATAAATCTATTCTTAATGGCATTTAAAGACATATCAGATGTCAGGAGAGTAGCCTGGAGCTGGGCATGGGAGTAAGGAGAGCCTCATCCAGGGACCCCGAGACACCTCTGTTTCCTGCAGCATCAGCTTAGGTATTGAGGTCACCCAGCCAGGACTTAAGACCTGGTCCTCAGTCTTGTGACTTCCCATTATGCTATTCTGCCTTCTGGATAATAACAAAAACCTGGGAGATGGGAACACTGGCTACAGAGCTACCCTTCAGAGGGGGTCTTCTTTAGCCTCTGGATCCAGAGAGTTGAACTCTCCCTGAGTGATGATGGGCAGCTCTCACCATTCTGATGCACACCAAGGGAGGTAGCCTAGTAATTGGTCTTGCTAATCTGATGCCTCCCTAAAATTATATTTCCCATTCCCCAAGCATTTACTATGATCCTTAGTCCATCTAAAACCCATTTCAACCTCATTTTAAGGGTAAGGCAACGGAAGCTCAGAGAGGTTTGGTAACTTGCCTGAGGTCACACAGCTTGTGAGTGGCCCAACCAGGATTTGAGCCCAGAACGTGTTCACACTGCCCTAACCATCGCCAAAAGAAAAAAAACTAGAGGAGGCCTGAGGAGATTTTCCCTTTCTCCGTGGAGATTTATGAAAAAGAAAACAGGTAGGCACCTTCCTGTCTGAGAGGAGCTAAGGGGGTTCCCACTGGATCGGAGGAAAGACATCATAACTCCGTGGGTCCTACCCAACCCCTCAGATTCTATTTTCAGGGCTGTTCTCGTCAGGACATATGAAGCGTCACCAAGTTGAGCATGCTGTCCATCTGGCTGTCTGCACGGTGTTATTTATAATGCCTAACCCGCAGCCAGGCCGTAATGAGGAAGAACTCAGCTCGGGCTCCTTGGCGGGGGAGGCAATCAACTTTGGAGCCAGCTGTCCTGGCAGCCCCGTTCGGCAAATGTGACTTATGTGTGAGGCCAGATCTGAGGCAGCCTGGCGCCCAGAGAGAAGGTGGTGGCCAAACTGTTCAGACGGGGCCATTTGTGTGTCTGACAGCAGCGAGGGCTTGTCCAGTAGTTCAGAGGATGAAATGTGTGTCTTTCAGAGTGGAATGTAAAGTCAGACGAACGTGTTCTTCCTGACTCAAGAAATGGCCCTGGTCTGGGGAAGGGAAAAATGCGTCTCAGCCTGGAGCCCCTGCTGATTCCATTTGCTCGCAGTGTCTTGTCTGTGCTTTATAAATATGCGGGTGTATGTGCGTGTGTGCGTGTGTGTGTGTGTGTGTGTGTGTGTGTGTGTGTGTGTG
>NW_017731761.1:1434545-1443322 GCF_001890085.2 Hipposideros armiger | reverse complement strand
TACCAGCAATGAACAAATAGAAAATAAAATTTAAGGAAACTGTGAAACTATAAGAGTATAAACATTTTCAAATACTTAGAAATAAATCTAATGAATAATGAGAAAGTCCATCACACTAAAAACAACAAAACATTATTGGGAATCAGAGATGAGAAGATGAACTATTTCTTAAATTGTGGTGGGGCAATTGGGTATATACATATAAAACAAATAAAAATGGATTCCTACCAAACATATTACAAACAATAAGTCCTAGGTTGATTAAAGACCTAACAAAGAAAAATAAAACTTTTTAAAATTGTACAATAAATTATAGGAAGATATCATATAACCTCGGGATGGACTACCTGTGTTAAACCATCCACAAAAGCACAAATCATAAAATAAAAAAGTAATAAATGCAATTATATTAAATTTGAAATCTTCTACACAGCAAAAGATATTCCGTACAATACTGAAAGACAGGGGGCATACTGGAAGGAAAATTTTCACTTCGTATAATCACAAAGTCTTAGTAATCAGAATATATTTTTAATTGGTTTACAAAAAAGATAAACAAACAGCACTATAGGGGAAAATGGCATAAGAAATGAATACTTAATTCACAAACGAGAAAAACAAATGGCCAATGAACATATGTAAAGATGTACAATCTTGCTAGTAATCAGGGAAATGCAAATTAAACCCACAAAGAGATATCATTTTACACCCATCAGATTGAAAAATATTAAGCCATCTGACAATGCCAATTGTTGGCAAGAACTCTCATCTACTGCTGGTTGGAGTGTAAATTTGTACAACCATTTTGGGGAGCAATTTGGCAATACCCAGGAGAGATTAAGATGTGCATATCCTTGCACCTAGAAATTCTACTTTGAAATATATACCTTAAAAATTCTTGCATATGTGCACCACGAGATGTGTACAAAAATTGGAAGTAGCCTACTTGTCCATCAGTAGGAAAAAAAAGACTAAATGAATGTTGGTTTATTTATACAGTGGAACACCATATAGAAATTAAAATGAATGAAGTAGAATTACATATATCAACATGTATAAACCTTTTAAAAAAACATAAAATGTATTTAAAAATAAAAGCTGTGGAATGACACATATGGTATAATATGATGGATTTAAATCTAAGGATATGCAAAACAATACCATGTATTATTTATGGACACATATGTAGTAAAAATATTTTTAAAACATGATAAACACCAAGTTGGGGGTGGGATTGGATTTCTGGATCAGGAAGCAAATGAATGGGATTGTGGAGAATAATACAGATGGAACCATCTGTTTTTGTATTATTTTATAGCTAAGAAGAAAATGAAAGGTCTGAAACAAATATAGCAAAATGTCAAGATTTACCAAAGCTGGGGGTGGGGTAGGTACATAAGTATTTGTTACATTAGTCTAGTGGTGTGCTGGTAAATGTTTAACAACTGGGTCTCCTAGGGGGACACGCTGATCTGTAGCATTGGCCAATTTTCATGGTGTAAATACTCTCGCCATGGCCAATTTCAAGCTAGCAAGGTGACTTCACTGACGACAGAGTTGGGAAGAGATCTGCATAACAGGTTCTTGTGAGCAGGAAGAAACCAGCTCCAACACACCACTCTATTAGACTCTGCTGCTTTCTGTGTGAAATGGGGGGGAAATAAAACACTAAGCAGAAATCATTTTAAAAGTCCACATGCTTATGGAAAGGAGTCAGAGTGCAAGTGGTCTGTGAAAGCAGGCGGTAGTGCGCCCTGCCCCTTTCTTTTCCCTCCCATGAGCGCCACGGAGACCTGGAGACCACTAGCCTAGACAATCTCTGATATGCTGGGATTCACCACGACATTCTCACTTCCTTGGGTGGCAGTGATGCTTTCTTGCTCAGCAAACAAGCGGGGAGATATCTGGAGAGGTAACTACGTAGGGGCCTGAAAGTTGACCCACAGGACCAAATGCACAGGCAGGCTTGTGACCTGGAAGAAACTGTAGATGCCTATTCCAACACCAGATAGACATAAGTGGCCAAGACCACTGTACCCTCTCTGTGCATTGGATTGGCTCACCTTGCTGCACTGAGAAGTTCTAACCTTGGGCTGAACTGTTTTGGGGATGAGAAGAGGCATAGAATGTTGGAGAAGAAAATATCCTTAGGGACCATTTGGTCATCTCTTTTCAAATGATGCTCTGTGGCACAGTAGGGTTCATTGCAGGTGCCTCGGGCACCCCTGGGGAGCCGAGGGGTGGGATCGACACCCCACTCCCTTTCCACCCACAGCAGCCCCTCTCTTACCTGACTTGAGAATTAGCTTTTCTCATAATGATTTCATCTGCGCATCTGCTTCCCTGCTTCCCAAACAGAAACAGTATGGAAGCCACTCAAGTGTTAATTCAGCTCACACGGTTTTGCAGTTGTGGAAACAGATGTCCTGGGAGAGAAAGGGATGTTCCCAAAGTCACATCGAAGGCAGGGCCAGAGCTCAAGTCCCTGTGTTCTGACTCCTGGCCCAACTCTTCCCACCCACCCCCACCCTCACTCCAGAAGTCACTCTGGCCATCACCGGGCTATCGGGTCCTTCTCTCCTTCTGCCTTATGGACAAAGGCAGCCCATGGAGACAGGCAAGAAGAAATGGGAGAAGGTGCAGAATCAAAGCAACTCACAAAAATAACTGCGAAAAGTTGCACTTTCCTGCCCGTCTCACACAGACAACGGCCCTAACTCCCTGGCCGAAATCCAAAGACAGGACAAGGGCGGCCAGGAGACTCCTCCCAAACAGTCTTCGCTGAGCTTCCAGAGAAGGACACAGAGAAGAGAAAGACATGGTTCTTTCTTCGGCAGTGCAGCAGAGCAGACAAACCCAGGCGTTCCACCTCAGTTTGAATCCCAGCCCTGCGACCGTGAGCAGGGTGGCTGCCTCTTGGAGACAGTCTCTCTTGAGGAGTGGGTTATTCAAGGGCTCAGAGGGCCGTTGTCACTTCTGACAAGTGACATCACAAATATAAAGCCTTTAGCACAGAGGCTGACCCCATAGTAAATGCCCAAAAGATATGGATCCTCACGTTCTTACCCTAAAAATACTCGGTATGAAAAATAGGCTACACGCACCGATAACGATAATACAAGTTAGAACAAAAGCCAACATTTATGGAGCACGGACCATGTGTGAGACAGTTCACAAGCTCCTTTTGAGCCTCTCCTTTGATCCTCACAACAATTCTGTAAGGCTTAGGTTGTTGTGCCTATTTTACAGATGAGAAAGCTGAGACTTAAATGACATCTCAAACTCAAGTTCAATGCATTGATTTAGTGACAGAAGCAAGATGCCAACCCAGGTGTATCTGACGCCGCAGTCCATGCTACTCGATGCCCCCCATCCCTTCCCTTGGTACCCAGTAGCTGTGAACTGTCAAAGGATGGAGCAAGCACTTCTAGTGATGGCAGAGCAGGATTAAAGGCTTCTGGGAGGAGGTGATCTTGGAGGAAGAGGTCTTCCTCTTCCTGGACTGGGTGAGCACCGTCCACAGAGGCAAAAGATAGGCCAGGGTCAGGTCACATGGAAGACGGTCTTGCAATAGACTCACCTGCTGATGTGGTCACTTGAGCTTCCAAACACTGCCTGATCCACAGCATGACAGGTGACCTGAGATGGGAAACAATATACTTTAGACTCTACATACATGAGCCCTGGAGCTAGATTGCCTAGGTTCAAGGCTTAACTCTGCCACTTACCGGCTGTGTGTCCTTGAACAAGTTACTCAACCAACCTGTGCCTTAGTTTGTCCCGCTATAAAATGGGGCTCATAATGGTACCAAAATTAGGGAGACATGTAGATTACAGTGATGTGCATGAAGCATTTGGCTCAGTGTCTGCACATAAGAAGCTGTCAATAAATGTTAGTTATTATTACGGTGGTTGCCAATATGATTCCAGATCTGAGACAGTGTACATCTCAGCAGTCCTGAATATTGAACCGTTAGGTGAATTTATCCGAAAAACGAAACACCTTGGGAACTTGGACACTTAGAATTTCAACATCTCAGAATCATTAAGTATCAGACTCCTTGAGTTGTAGAATCTTCAAACCTTAGACTAAAACTACAGTTCGAGCCAATAAAATTTACGACATAAATTTCTCCTCAATGGTTACCCTCCTCCTTTCTTTTTGGGGGATTGGAACTATTATTTTGTCACCGGGCTCTGTGACTTTTCTCCCCAGAAATATATGTTATTATTATTTTTGTTTGTTTGTTTCAAGGAGAAGCATATATGTTCTTTTTTTCCCCCTCCCTTCTTTTCGCTCTCTTGTCCCGAGAATATGATGTGATGGGTAAAATATCAAGGGCAATAAATCAAAATTTCTGACAGAAATAATAGAGCCCACATCCATTTCCAGCCGTTCTCCCAGTGATAACAATTAAGTCCCGGACAGTTTGAACTTTTTGCAAAGAATTAATGATGCATGTGAACTCGGGGGGAGAACATTGCTAATAATTTATGAAGTCTTTGCCGGCTGAAAGTAGTTAAGTTTGGCAAAGTGAAGGGGGTGGGGGGAAGCTTTGAAAGGTAAACACATTGAAAAGCCATTCTGAGGATCTGCCCTGTCAATGGAGAATTTACTACATTCCATTAAACAACCGAAAATAACTTCTATGGTAATCACCCTTCAGATACAGGCGCCGGTGCCGACAAAGGTATTATTAAGTTAAATTACCCTAAAAGTGTTGGATTGACAGAAAGGTTCAGTCAATGGTTTGGAAAGCTGGGGGTCCCTAAACGACACCAGCAAACAGATACTGATGTTCCGGGGCTGGGGAACTTGGCTTTACAAGACCTGGTGCTAACAGGATTTCAATTTGAGCTTTTCAATATTTCATGTTCCCCCTGCAGATCTCAGGAGGAGGGCTGCTGGACTCTCAGAGGTGGAGCCCAAGCCCCTCCCTGCCTTGCTTTTCTGGCCAGGATTTGAACGGTAGCTCTGAGTGGAAATACAGAGACATACTCTTAGGGTGAGGAGGGCTGTCTCTTTGAGGGAAGCAGGGGGCAGTGGAGAGGGAATTCACCATCTGGGTTTTACTGGGGAAAAGAGTTAGGATTTTCAATGTATAGATATGGGAGATGAGACCCAGGGGGAAGGCGGTCTCTTCCCAGAGACCACCCAGATTGCTCATGGCATGCACGAGAACGTAGACCCCTCTCTCTTGATTCTAATGGTATCCCCAGAGTCCAGCCCAGTTTGTACATTGCAGGAGCCCCTAAATATTTTTAAATAAACTCTATTAGTGCATAACATGCATTGGAAAAAGAGAAAAGTGAATAAATCACAGTATGAAACTAATGCATTTTCTAAAATTAAACATATGTGTGTCATCAGCACTGAGCTCAAGACATGCAAAAATCCCAGACTCCCCCACCTCACCCCAAACCCTGACAAGAGCCTCACATCCTCAAATCAATACTCCCTCAAAAAGTAACCACCCTGGTAACTCTTAACACATAGATTACGTTGTCCAGCTGCTGAGCTTGATGTGGATAGACTCACACGGTATGTATTCTCTTGTGTCTGCCTTCTTTTCCTGAAAATTATGTTTGTGAGGCCCGTCCATGCTTTTATATGTATTTGTGGTCTGTTCACTGTCATGGGTGCTTAGTTTTCTGCTGTGTGAATGCACCACAATTTATTTCGCCACGCTTCCATTGTGAGCATTTGGGTTGTTTCTGCTTGGGACTAATACAAATAGTGCTGCTATAAACTTTCTTTTACAAGTCTCTTGGTGCCCATATGTATGTATTTCTGCTGGATTTACACAAGGACGTGGAATGGCTGGGTCCTAGGATATGCATAAGTTTGGCTTTAGTAGATGCTGGCAAACGGATTTCCCAAATGGTGGTATCAATTTAGCTTCCCACCAGAGATGTATAATAGCTCCAGTTACTCCACATTCTCACCATGACTGGGTATTCCCTAGATTCTTAAAGAGTTTAACAGTATAGTATGTGTGCAGCGGTATCACAGTGTGATTTGAATCTGCATATTTCTGTTGACTCCTGAAACTGAACACATATGTTTATCGGTCATTTTCACATCCGTTTTGGGGATGCGTCTGTTCAAATCTTTCGCCCATTTCTCTATAGGATTATCTGCTTTTCTCAAGTTGACTGTGGGAGTCCATTATGTGGTTTAGACGTGAGTTCCTTATCAAGTATACAAATTCAAAATATCTTCTTCCTCACTGTAGCTCACCTTCTCTTAATAGTGTCTTTCCATGAACAGATGTGCTCAGTTTTAATCTTTTTAAATTACTTTTATTGAGGTAACATCGGTTAATAACATTATATAAATTTCAGGTGTACAACCTTCTAATTTGATATCTATCAAAAAGATGAAATATTGCCATTTGTGACACCATGGATGGATCTCAATTTTTTCTTGAGTTTAATGCGACTTACCTATTTTGGGCCCCCACAAATATTTGTTGGGTGAAGGAATGCTGATGGGAATAGAACCAAGGTGTCTTGGCAGTCTGTTCTTCTTTCCTATGCCTAAAATGAGGACATCCAAGAGCAAATGGTGTATTTTAAAAGAATTTCCCACATAACACGTGATACCCTGCATCTAGCCACCTGCTGCCCCCATACAAGTGTTCATTCAGTGAACACATATTTTTAAGGCTTAACCTGTGCCAGACTCTGTCATCGGCACTGGAAATACAACAGCAGTGAGCAAGAAAAGCAAATCCCTGTTCTCAAGGAGCTTATGGTTTAGTAGGGGATGGAGACCATGCACACATCAACAAGTAGGTGAGAATTCCAGAGACATATTGGTAAATGTGAAAAGAAAAGTCAAAAGGTGATAGGGTTGGAGTGGCTGGGAAGGGGGATCAGAGAGAACTCTCTGGGGTGATGGTTGAGCTGGAAACTTAGTGGTGAAAAGAAACTGGCTTTGCAAAGTCCTAGGGGAAGAGCGTTCTATGCAGAGGAAGTGCAAAGGCCCTGAGTATTTGAGAGTCACAAAGGAAGGGAATGTGGCTTGTACACAGTAGGTGGGGGAGGTGGAGGAGACCTATTTGGATTGTGAAGGGACATGGTCATGAGCTAGGGCTGCAGGGGGAAATTATATCCAATTTTCCACGTAAAAGAGGCTCTTGCTGAGGACAGATGATAGCAGGGTGAAAAAGAACACTGCAGGATCCATTAGGAAGCTGTGGCAACAGTTAGGAAGAGAGTGAAGGTGGCTCTGGCTATGGTTTCAGAGGAGGGTTGCAGGCAGAGATCAGAATGATTCTTGGGGCTGGAAAGGACGCGTGAGAGAGTAGCGCATCCATCCCCCTGCAGTTACACAAAACATATTCAAGTCCACACAAAACAGGGACAGCAACAATGATAGTGTTTCCTACTGTTGTAAAATCTTTCATAGAAAGAGATCCTCCCTGCTTTCCTGAAACCACAGAACCTTGGTTTCCAGGGGTCTTCTTGTCCAGTTCCCCACACTTTCCTCCCTCATACTTCTTTCTCATCATCCTCCAAACATCTCCAGTGAGGAACTAGCCAGGACATACTTGAATATCCCCATTACAGGGAGCTCATTACCTTCTAGAGCTATGTACAATCATCTTTTGACTGAGCTAAACCTGCCTCCTTATTATTTCCTTCCCTTTTGACCATCCAGGAGCAAAAAGAAAGTTGGCTAGACCACTTACAAGGTCTGCCAATTAAGTTCGCGAACTTGTTGCAGTGATGTTGCTAAACTTTTTTTGATATCAGAGGGATTATTTCTTATGAATTTGTGCCAACTGGAGAGTTAACCAAGTTGACTATTTGGAAGTGCAGAAAAGGCTGCGTAAAAAAGTTAAATGACCTGAAGTTTTCACCAATGATTCATGGCTCTTGCATCATGACAATGCGCCAGCTCACACGACACTGTCTGTGAGGGAGTTTTTAGCCAATAAACAAATAACTGTATTGAACACCCTCCCTACTTACCTGATCTGGCCCCCAATGACTTCTTTCTTTACCCGAAGATAAAGGAAATATTGAAAGGAAGATATTTTGATGACATTCAGGACATCAAGGGTAATATGATGACAGCTCTGACGGCCATTCCAGAAAAAGAGTTCCAAAATTGCTTTGAAGAGTGGAGTAGGCTCCAGCATCTGTACATAGCTTACCAAGGGGAGTGCTTCGAAGGTGACTAAAGTGATATAAAGCAATGAGGTATGTAGCACTTTTTCTAGGATGAGTTCGCAAACTTAATTGTCAGACCTGGTACGTTGCTGAGGATAGCCTTTCCGGAATTGAGAACACTCTTTGAGATCTAATGGAAAATTCCTCCATCGTTGTATCATTAATTGCTCACCTATATGAGTAACCCACACAATGTTGGGCACGAAGTCGTGCAACCTCTCAATAAATGAGTGGGACGTATTTTTAGCAGTTAGTGAAGTCATCCATGTACAGTGCCTGGCAAAGGGTAACCTTCCTTTGTGATGGCTGTTATTATTATTTTCATTGTTATTGTCATTAGGAATAATAGTGTTATGTTATTAAAGTTTGTTTTATTTGAGGATCTGCCCCCACGTGTCCATTTGACTGTCTCCAGGTATCAGGCACAGGACAGATAACATTCATTCTTGTACTTGCATCACTGTGGCACCTGTTGTTCTTTCTACTTCTGACACCCTTTCCTCCTTCGTTCTCTTGTAAACTTGTAGTAACCATTCTTAATCATTCAGGACTTAACCCAGGGACTATCTCTTCTGTGCAACCCTCTTCATCTCTCT
>NW_017731761.1:1361875-1434515 GCF_001890085.2 Hipposideros armiger | reverse complement strand
CTCTCTCTCTCTCTCTCTCTCTCTCTCTCTCTCTCTCTCTCACGCACACACACACACACACACACACACACACACGAGGTCAGACCCTGCTGCAGGGACACCGGTGACTCACTGACAGACACTGAGCCCAGCTTGTACACATGCTTTCATGTGTGCCTGTACTTAATGATGTCCATTTTCCCCACGAGATTCCCAGCTCCATGGGGTCAGGGACAGAGTCTGCCCACTTCATACTGATAGTCTCAGAGCATGACATGTCGTGGATGGCCAAAAATAATTGTAGAAGAAGACTAGAGAGAAGGACAGAGAGAAAGACCACACAAAAAGAATAAAGAGAGTAGAAAGAGATTCTCCTGGGGCTTCTCTTCCAGTTTCATAATTCTGGAACTGCATGCGGGATGAGGCGCTTGGGGTCTGCCATCTTCCCTCCAGAGGCAGTGAGGGCCTCCAAGGTCTTCTCTACCTGCCATAAGCCTTTCTCCGCACCTTTGGGCCCACAGAGCAGAGCCCCCTGAGCTCCAGAGGCCTGCTGTCTGCCACCTGCATGCCTTCCCCTGCACCCTTAACCAAGCTAAGCTGTCTAGACCATACCTCCCTGCTGGGAGCTAGAGAAGCTGTTCATCCTGCAGGGTCCCCTCCTCCTCGTGGGACCCAGAGACTCATGGAAGCCTGACAGTTGTGTGTGCCTGTATCTAGAGCCATCCAGAGCCTGCCCGAGCTGCTCTGAGTACAGGCTGACCTGTCAGGGTGCTCAGGAGGGCATGCCCCTGGGGCAAGGAGTGGAGAGACAACTCTAAGAGGAAGCGCTTGTCCTCCCTCCTCCCGCAACTGTCTAGGAAGGCCAGGAGTTAACAAGCCAAAAAAGAGCCAGCCACCTGAAGGCACGTTGAAGCCCACCTGGAATTCCAAAGACCGGGGAAAAGGCCTGGCTTGTTCTCTAGTGTGCTCTGTGACCTTGGGCAATTCACTTAACCTCGCTGAATCTGGGAAACCATGATAAACCTGAGAAATCAAAGTAACTCCTTTTCAAAACTGCTGGGGACTTTAAATGAGCTCCTGTAAAGGGATAACCGTAGTGCACAGTAACACTCAATATATTGTAGCTATTATTATTTTATAAGTATTGTTATCTATGGCTCTTAGGGCAGGCATCAGGACTAAATGAGATAATGTATCTAAAGCCCAGCTCAGAAGTGTTGCTCATAATTATCAATTCCCATCCCAAATTTGTAGGGCCAAGAGCTACAGGAGACTGGGGTCTCTCTCCACCATCTGGTACTTCAGGAGCCTTCAAAGTGTTCCTAATGTTTAGATGGATGGATGAACAGGTAAGTCTCAGGTAACCTGATGCACATCTTCACAGTGACATCATGAATACGTGCTCCCAGTCTTGAGAGCAGGTAGGCAAGGACTTTTAGTTGCAGAATGATGGGTGTTTACCCCTTCTGGAAGAGACAGGAATTCTAGGACCTACGAAGTCAGATGCACCGTGTCCCACCACGCCATCAACTTCAGTGGTGTTCACATCAGATTTTGTCACCACTTCCCAGCATGGTCTGGGCCATGCACCTTTTGACATTTCCATCAGCCCCTGTGGGTCCTGGTGCAGCTCTTATCTGGATCTAAATGTACTCTCTCCAGGCAGAATCCTAGAAGGTTGGAGCTTATAAAAGGACCTTGGAGATTATTGAATACAACTCATTCCTTCGACTACAACTACTACAACTATTACTTAAAGAGGTCTAACTTCCAGGCACTGTTATTTTCTTTTAATATATGTAACTGCATTCAATCTGATAGCGCTCCAATAAGCAAGACCCATTCTATATATCATGCAATGCATTTTATCTGTAATTCATAATTAAGTAGTATATGTACTTTAAAATTATTTTTCAGAATGACACAAAGCTCTCACAGATGCCAAAACTTAAGCAGCTTTTTACTAGACCTTCTGATTATCTCGCTCTTTTTCTTCCCCTGGTACTCGATGCTTTCCTGGTGGCCCCAAAGATGTGCTTAGTCCTTCTTTGAGGTAACTCAGCACTGCCTACCGATAGGGAATACTATTATTATTGTCATTTTATGGGTGAAAAATCGTAAGTGCAGGTA
Source organism: Hipposideros armiger (assembly GCF_001890085.2). Classification (NCBI taxonomy): domain Eukaryota; kingdom Metazoa; phylum Chordata; class Mammalia; order Chiroptera; family Hipposideridae; genus Hipposideros; species Hipposideros armiger. The sequence goes on along the minus strand of NW_017731761.1, from coordinate 1,432,406 downwards.
GGTAAGGAACAAAGGGCTGCAGTCAGCAAGTGGTAGAATCAAGGTGCCAACCCAAGTCTAAACAATTCCCAAATTCTCACCTCCTCTTTGATGAGCTCTCCGTCTCAAATGGGGACATTGAGAGCCACCCAGGGCAGGTGGCTTGCCCAAGGTCACACCCATAGTTGAGGTCAGGAGCTCAGGTTAGAGCGCATTCTCTTGGCTCTTTCCACCAGCCAGGTTCCAGAGTGGCCTTCTCAACCACTCTCTCAGAGTCCGTTCTCCCTGGTAGGGACCCTCTCTCTCCAGCCACGGGAAAACCCTGCGTTCACTTTGTGTCCAGCAGAAATACAAAAAAGGTGAAAATATTTCTGTTAGATTTTTCTCCTCTTGATGGGTGAGTATTTTCCAGGCCTGGGCACCTTTGAAATCTCCCAACGTCAGCCGTCATCAGCTGTAACTGGCACTTCTGCTAATAAATTGAGAATGTCACATCTCCCAAACTGCATTATTACCGTTTATAATTTTGATTGTTCATTTGCATACGAAAATTAGTCCTGTGACATGCGTGAATTTTATTTTATTCTTGAACTAATTATAAACAAGAATGCCACATTATTTACATAACTAATTATTGTTCCTTATGTTCCCCTGTTTTTAAATCAGGGGTCCATTCGCCATTGGTTAACTACGCAGATGAAAAATTCTGAGAACATTTCAAAAGTTTAGGAACTTGTTCTATTTGCATCAAATACAAATTCCTTTGAATGAGAGATAATATGCTTTCCATTTTAATAGATCTAAATTAGGTTGATCTTAATTTATAGTTAATTTGAATGAATAATTTCTGTCTACCTGAGTCTGTTTTTTTAGCAGCTCATTGTAAATGTTTATTAACCCATAAATCTGCTGCTTTCCTTTAGGAGGGGATTTTAAGCCCCCCACCCTGAAACAGGAGAGAGTATGGTGCAGTGGGGGAAAATGCATAACAGTAGTTAATAAACCCTGGAACAAGTCTACTCTGTAAGTCACATGCTGTGTACCTTTGGGCAAATACCTAACCCTCTCTGAGCCTCAGGTTTCTCAGTCGCTAAATGAGTGAGTTGAATTAGATGTCTGTTAAGATTCTGATGCTCTCTAACATTCTGGAGGAGAGGCAGGGAGGTCTAGGTATCTTCTTCACCTTGTTTTTTATTATATTTGCTCCCAAATCTCTCTTTTGGTTAAGATATTAAATCTACTCCACTCATGTGAAGCTGACCCATTTTATCAGCTGCTAAAAACAAGGCAAAAATGACTCTACCAAGAAGAGGACCAGAAGGGCTACCAAGTTGGTGGTAGAATTCCAGACACTGGTGAACCTTTGGGAAGACAGGGGTTGGACAGATGGCATTGCTGAGACTCAGTGGAGGTTTCTACTAGCTGTCAGTCACACCAGGGTGATATAAACCACACCGCTGTGTCTATAGGGGAAAGAACTTTGCAGTCCTGAAGATCTGGATTTCGACCCCTGTTTTGTCCCTTCCTCTGAAAGATGACTTGAGCTCCCTGAGACTTCATATGTCAAATGAGAAGAACGATCCTACCTACTTCCCCGGAGATTGCTGAAGGATTAAATGAGATAGTAACGTGCAAATTGCCTGGGATATAGCCAGTGCTCAAATGCTAAATCCATAAACAAGACACTATATTAAAAGTCCACAGTTTAGATGAGGAGTTCAGGAGATGCCCAAGATAAACTTTTTTTAAACCCAACTATGCCCCAGACCCTGCATCTCCTCCCAACCCTACCTCTGAGGCCAGTTGACCCTAAACACCCATCCTTTCAGATATAATCCCAGCCTAGCAATTCCTCCAAAGTTTCTTTTACAACAGGACTGAAGAGAAGGGAACTAATCCTCCTTCACTCCACACCAGGTTCCAGGGTTTCTTTGTGGTCCAAAGCAGGGGAAAACTACAAGAGTCCTGGGACTGAGAATGTGGACTATAGGCAGCCATGTGTGATACATGACCCCCTGACCCTCCTCAGCCAAAGCTGATTTGACCAAGGGTGGTCAGCTGACTGAAAGGCAGTCAGTCCGCAGGCCTGTGCACCCAGCTCTATGCCAGGCACATCTAGTCCCTGAGACTCTCTGCCCCATTGGATATTTGGTTGTTTCAAGTGAATACTTGATTATCTACCATGTGCCAGGTCTGCAAGAAATGGGAAAATAAACCCTCGAATCTTCAACATTTTGTGGTAGGTTGCAAAAATGGCCGCTACCTCCATGCCCTTTGCCATGTGATCCTGAATTGCCCTCCCACTCTGAGTCTGAGCTTGGCCATGTGACTTGCTCTGGCCAATAGGACTTTAGCAAATGAGAAAGTGGCTGGTCTAGGCTGTTGGAGGATGAAATAGAGCTGAATCACTCCAGGTATCTCAGCAGGGACCATCCCATGTCAGCCGACAGCCACCTCATGAGCAAGTCCAGCCAAGACCAGAAGGACCACACAGCCTAACCCAACTTGCCTGAGCCATAAACATTATTGCTGAGGTTTGTAGTTGTTTCACAGCGTTATTTTTTCCACCTTTATTGAGATATAATTGATATATCACATTGCATAAGTTTAAGGTGTACAATGTATTGATTTGATACACTTATATATTGCAAAATGATTACCACCATAGCATTAGCCAACACCTCCATTATGTCACATAATTGCCATTTCTTTTTTATGGTTAGAACATTTAAGATCTGCTCTCTTAGCAATTTTCAAGTATATAATACAGTATCATTAACTATAATCACCGTGCTGGACATTAGACCCCCAGAACTTATTTATTTTGTAACTGGAAGTTTGTATACTTTGAAAAACATCTCTCCATTTGCCCCCACCCTTCAGCCCCTGGTAACCACCACTCTTATCTTTGCTTCTATGAATTTGGCTTTTTTAGATTCCACATATAAGTGATGTCACACAGTATTTGTCTTTCTCTGTCTGACTTATTTCACTTAGGATAGTGCCCTCAAGATCCATCCAGGTCATCACAAATGGCAGGATTTCCTTCTTTCTCATGGATCAATAATAGTCCTTTGTGTGTGTGCGTGTGCGCGCACGTGCGCGTGCGTGCGTGCGTGCGTGCGTGCGTGTGTGTGTGTGATATCTTCTTCATTCACTTAGGTTGTTTCCATACCTTGGCTATTGTGAGCAATGCTGCAATGATCATAGGAATGCATATATCTCTTCAACATCCTGATTTCATTTCTTTGGGACATATACCCAGGAGTGGAATTGCTGGGTCATAAGGTATATCTATTTTTAATTTTTTGAGGACCCTCCATACTATTTTCCATAGTGGCCGTACCGATTTATATTCCCACCAACAGTGCATTAGGGTTCCCTTTTCTCCATATTTTTACCAACACTTACTATCTCTTGTCTTTTTGATGATGGCTATTCTAACAGGTGTGAGGTGATCTCTCATTGTGATTTTGACTTGCGTTTTCCTGATGATTAGTGATGTTGAGCATCTTTTCATTTACCTTTCACAGAATCATTGTGTCAATAGATAACCGATACACATTTGTATATCATTTTGTACTTCACCGATTTTATCTGAGCCCCCATTTCCTCATCCATAAAAGAAAAAGAGATAATTTGGTTTCTCTGGCTCACACAATTAGCAAGGAGAGGGAGCCCTTATTCTTGTGTTGGTTTGTTCCCACACTCGCCCATACAATAAACAATTAGTGGTCACCTACTACATACCAAATATTGTTCTAGATGTTATCTTTTCAACAGAAAAAAAAATAAAAGACATAAATCCCTGCCCTCATTGAGCTTAAATTCAATTTCCTTTTTAATATTCATTCATTCGTTCATTCATTCATTCATTCATCCATCCATCATGTGCTCACTGAACACTTACTCTGTATCTGGCACTGGTAGGCAAGTGAGGTCACTCCTTTGTCCTTGAGGGTCTGAGAGTCTCAGGGGGCAGGTACAGTTTGGGGTATCACCTGTGACACCTACAAGACAAGACTTCAAAAGCTATAAAAAACATAGATAAGAACTCCAAATAGGTCACAAATGCAAACTTACTTAAAATAAGTTTAGTTGGAGGAAGACGTGGGAGTAAAATCCTGCTTTCCAGGCCTGGGAGGGACTTTACATTCACACAATTATCCTTCTGCTAAATTGATACATTAGTTTGTTCGAACAGTTGTTTCTGTAATTAAATGGAAGCACTGAAGAGAAGCTACAACAGAGGTGTCTTACTTAGCTCTGTGGGCTAGAATCTGGTGACCTCTCCCCCAGTTTGTTCAGTGATCAGACAGTGGAAATATGACCATTAATTGGGTGTTTTAGGTACTGACACAGATGTCCAAGCAGCCATGGAGCTAAGTGGTCCCAACGTTGCCAATGAACTGTGGTCTGCGGCTTAGTTAATGACACAGCCTTTGTTTTCCTAAGTCTCATTATCTATTTATTATTCAAAGAGGTTTGGAGTTGGAAGGGACTGTAATTAGAAGGAGCAGCAACGCTCACTAAGTGCAGACAATGTCTATAGAGTGCTCCTGAGAGGCGAGGGCTCTCCAAGGTTCTCATAAATGTCCGTCAATATGGGGCTCGCCACTTTACAAGGGAATGGAACAAAAAAGTGATGCCTTATGAAATAGCTATATTAGGAGCTAAGTTCATCAGATCTTGAGCATTAATTGGCTGCTGCCCTTTTTTGCAACAGCTCAGCTAAGGGTGTGGGTGGTGGGTGGGGGGGCTGATTCGTCTCTGTCCATGGTCCTTAACTGAGATCTTTGTTCCTGACAGCCCTGTAGTTTCTTCTGCCCCTTGACCATTGGTGAAAGAAAGGAGGGGCCGAGAAGGAGGGAGAGGGAGAGAGACAAAGACAGACACCGGGAGAACCACTCCTGTTTTGACGTGGTTTTCAAGTAATTACCGTTACCAAAAAAGAAAATTGTTTTCCTGTGGAAAGTCAAGAGAGCACTTAACTTCCCCTTCACCTCCCGCAACAGTGTGGCTGTTGAGTACAAGGCTGTCATCCTGTGGTTTCGCTACACTCAAATTCCTGTGTAGAGACGTGGCCCTCCACAGGCCTTGGGTTGAAGAGAATGTCCAGGACCCCAGCTTTCATGAGGAAAGGAGGCTGTTTCTAGTCTCCCCAGGAAGGCTTAGACTATGGCCAAATATACCATACTGCCGTCACCAACTAGAAGGGGTAAGAGGCCAAGTAGGAAAAGTGAGTTCAAATCCCGGCCCTGCAGCCACATGTCGTGTGACCGTGGACAAGCATCTTGTCCTCTCTGGTTCTCAGCTATCAAGCTACAAAGTGAGGGAGCCTGGGCTAAGTGGAGTTGAGGTCATCCATCCTTTTTCTGACATTCTGAAATTCCTCAAGCCATTTTTTTCCCCCAAGAAATAAAAATGACCATATTTCTCACTTAAAATGGCCAAAAAAAAAAAGCATTTATCTACTATTAGGGAACTACTCCGCCAAGCAGCAAAAATTGAAAAATGCAAGTTCCTCAGCATAAGAAATACAGCTTTGCCTCCTATAGGTCAAGATGCTGACCATCCAGAGCCTTCTGTGTTCACCACTTTACTCAGCCACTCACAGCACCCCTATGAGATAAATACCATCACTCTCCCCGCTTTTCAGATGAGGAAACTGAAGTCCAAGGAGATGAAGTGAGTTTTTCAAGGTTACCCAGAGGAGCTAGCACTCTAAACCCTAGCTGTTTGAGTTCAAGTTATTTCCATTGTAGTGGGCTGACACTTGAGGGTCATTCTGAACATATGACCGGCCCTGACAAGCCTCACTGACCTCAGAGAAAATACTCGGCCTCCCTCAGCCCCTCTGAAGTGGCTCTGTTCTGATTTCCTGGGTGCCAAGTTCTCACTAAGGCCTGTGCTAACTAGTTAAATGTATTTTCTGGGATACAGGTGATGCCAGACTTTAGTCCCAAGGAGAGACTTAAGGGTGGCTGTTAATTAGAAGGCCCGTATTTTTTGTTGTGACTTTGATAGCAAGCATCCGGAGACCTGGGGAAGTCACTAAACACACAGAGAGGCAACAAGGCTTGCTCAGGACTCATGTTAGAGAACACGCAGAGGGAGAAGAAAGGAGGAGATCTCTTCCCAAAAAGTGTACTGCTGTTTCCAGGTCCAGGTCTAAAACAAACAAGGCCAGACTCTGCTCAAGGAGGGAAGCACTGGTCTATTTCCATCCCTACTGCCCAGTACCCCCTGCAAGGGGAGGGAACGCTATTCTGTCTTCTGTCCATTTCGGTCCAGCCAGGGCAAACGCCTCCTAGAAGATTAAGTCTCAGAGCTGGAAAGGACTTGAAGGCTTTGGGTGAAAGTCACCCACTGTGCCCCAAGCTTGTGCCAGCTCTGGACAGCTCCAAACATGAGAAAGATTTTACTTTAAGACAAGATCTATGTCCCTGCAACCTACCCCTCATTGTCTTAGGTATTCATCTCTCTTTAGACATTCATTGAGCACATAGTCACTGAGGTTTATATTCTGTGTCAGAGACTAGGCTAGATTCTGGGAATATAATGGGGGGCAGGAAGAGTCCTTGTCTTCAATGGGAACACTGACACTTCTAACATTCCCCAAGTTTACTCCTTGCTGGGTTGAACACATGCAGTTGCCTCACTTGTTTTTTTTAGGACACGGTTCTGGTTACTCACCCCTTTGTCATCTCAGACTCACCAACCTGATACACACATCAGTTCCCTGGGAGACATGATCATGTCCCACCTCACACACCCTCCACACCTAAACTCTCACATGTTCACAATTCAGCCGTTCAAAAGACAGATATTGAGTACGAACCAGGTACCAGGGGACAACTGTGAATTAAAAGCAGGCCTAGGTTTTGCTTCCCTGGAGCTTTCGAATTGCTGAGAATGAGAGGCATTCATCAAATAGGCGTAGAATAAATACGTTAGTGCCATGGGTGCCACGCGTGATGGTGAAAATGAGCAGGTACTAGGAGGGAGGGTACTATGTGGGGGTGAGCACTGGCACGGCTAGGGGGTAGGGGTGGGGGTTCTTTTGGGGAGGAGGTTAGCTCTAAACCAAGGCCTGAAGGATGAGAAGTTGCAGCCATGGGATGCCCAGACAGAAAGATGAGCACCAGGGGGCGCCACGATGCCTGTGTGGCATGGTCTGTCTGAAGACATGAAAAGAGGCCTTGAGATTGGAGTGAGGTAGGTGAGGGCGGACTGTCCCCAAATGGGGTGAAGAAAGGAACCAGTCATGTGGGGTCTTGTTTGCCAAGTGAAAAGCTTTGAGATTTTCTTCAACTGTAACGGGGGGTAGCCGAAAGCCAGGAGCAGGGAATGGCGTGAGCTGATTCGCATTTGAGGACATAGAGGGGAAGGGGCAAGTGTGGAAGAAGAGAGAGGCCAGAAAGGAGGCTGCTGCTGTGAACCACAGCCCCGTTCACGCTCATTCGCCCGTTTTCGCACACGTTCACGGAGCTTCAAGAGGAGATGGGCTGACAAAAAGGAGAGGCGCTGGTCATGTGCAGGCCAGAGCATGGATGGGATGGGCGTTGGGGGAATTGGGAGACCTCCTCTCTCATCTTTCTGTTCGGTCCCTGGGCCTCAACGACTCGTGTATAAAATGGAGGCTTGAGGAGTAAGAACCACCCATGTATGGGACATGAGAGTCTCCTTGAATAAGAATTCTCTGTGTGAGGCTTCCGTATCCTATCGAATGAGTATTGTGAGAGGTAATGAGTTGCCCATCACTAGAGGTATTCAAGAAGAAGCTGGGCCACTACATGGTTGAGAAACTTAAATGGGAAAGATGAAGCAAAACAAGTATTTCTTCCCCCATTCTCTTCCAGTTATTGGGACAAATGAATGTATACCTTGTTAAAATGCTTTTAACAAAAATGCAAGGTCAGAATTATTAGCCCCCTTTTGCAGGTGAGAAAACTGAGGCCTACGCAAACAAAGTGACCTGCTGAAGGTCACGCAGCCAGCAATGAAGAAAACGAACATGTTTCCGATGCTTGCTGCGAGCAGTCTATGCTAATTGCCTTACAGTTGTTATACCATTTACTCTCCCAACAACACTCTGAGGCATGTTGTCTCTATTTTATGGATGAGAAAACTGAAGCAGAGAGGTGAGATGAGTCACCCGGTGTCATACAGTGAGGGAACAATGTCTGTGTTCTATTTCCAGAGCCCATATTCAGATGCTCAATACCAAATTTCCTCCAAAAATTTCAGCTGTCATTTTCAAAGTCAATCCTGGCTGACCTCTGGAGTCCATCCTCTATGTTCTGTCCTTGTAGTGCCTCCCGGGCCCTCTGGTGACCTATAAATCCCCTTCTGAGTTATTTTTCTATAGGGCTGCCATAACACTAACCGGGTGGCTTAGAACAGCAGAAATGCGTTGTCTCGCAGTTCTGGAGGCCAGAAATCTGACATCAAGGTGTTGGCAGGTCCACACTCCCTCCGAAGGCTCTAGGGCAGGACCCGTCCCAAGCCTCTCTCCTCACTTCCGCTAGTTCCTTGGCTTGTGGCCTTATAACTCCAATCTTCACATGGAGTCCTCCCTCTGTGTGTGTCTATCTCCAAATGTCCCCTTTTTTTATAAGGATACCAGGTCTATTGAATTAAGGGCCCACCCTGCTCCAGTATGACCTCCTCTGAACTAGTTACATCTGCAATGACCCTGCGTTTAAATAATGTCACATTCAGAGGTACTGGATATTAGGACTTAAACATATGAATTTGGGGTGGAGGAAACACGATTCAACCCATAACTCCTTCCCATCCTGTGTGTCTTTACCTTTACAGGAAGCAGGTGAAGAAAGAGGCTCTGACGGACCCTGAACCACTACAGGCGTCATGTTCCCTCCCTCCAATCTGAACCACCCACCTGCCTCTCCCCTCTCTCCCGGATTCCCACAACCCTGCTTTGGGTCCTATCGTCAACCTGTATTAGGGACAGCCTGGGGCCCGCTCCCTCTGTGGTGAAACAGCCAAGAGGCAGAAGAAGCCCTCATCCTTTCCAGAAGAGGAGGGTGAATATTTCATACAGTGCAAGAGAGTGGAATCCCATGCAACCACCTCCTGCAAATGCAACATGACATCTCATAATGGGGCAATATCAGTACAAATCCGGCCTCACAGTGGCCCGAAACCTCCTGGTAATTCCTCCCGTATTGTGCTCATGTTACTGTAAATACAATTGCCAAGCGTCAGGCTTCCACCACAGCCCGTCAATCCGAGGGGGTCGTCCCCTTTTCTACAGCTGAGAAGACTGAGGACCACCAGAGATAACGACTGGCCCTCGATCACACAGTGGGCAAAGAGCCAAGGCAGCAGGGGAGAGATGAGCAGGGTCGGTCCCCAGTGCCACATCTGGAAAGAGTTTGGGAGTAAGAGAGAGACCTGTTTTATTGGGGGCGGGGCATAAGGTGGAGGAGGGGTGAGGAAGAGACGCGGTTGGACTGAGAAAGAGTTAGATGCTTGAGTACGAGCAGGAAAGAAATGGAGTACTAGGAAATCATTGGAGATAGATGGGGGCCGGCCGAGTGGCTCAGTTGGTTAAGAGCTCGCTCAAGAGTTTGAGCTCTGAGCAACAGCGGTTCGAGTCCAGCCCGAGCTGAGCAGCCGCTGAGCTGCCAACAGGTAGCAGGATGGCTCAGCTAAAAAAAAAAAAAAAAAGACTTAAATGGAGATAGATGGACTTGGGCAAGAGGTGAGTGGGCTGCTAGGGGCAGCAAAAAAACCAAAGTCAGGCATCCACAGGTGGGACTCTGGGTTTTTGATAGAGAGAGATTGGAGGCCAGAGGCTGAGTACTTTCATGCTTCCTCCTTGGGGTGAAATGATGAAGCTCTGGGGGGTGGGGGGAAGGGGTCAACCAGTGCCAGCTACCAGAAGGCCAGTGGAGATCTCACCACAATGAGGAAAGGGACCACTAGGGGATGAAGCCATCACAGGGTGATGAGCAGCTGAAAGGTAAATGTCTGTGTACTTTACTCAAGGCACCTGGATTCAGCCATACCTGGATGCCTACGACTAGAGTTTTCAGTGAGACGGTTGAACAAATTTTCTTTTGTCATTAAGCTAGCCTTTGCATCCAAGAGTCCTGACTGGCTTGGGCGATCTTGCAGTATTGTAAAAGGAGTAATTCACTTGTAATTGGACAACGGGGGTCTTAATCATAGCTGTGCATGGACTTGCACAAAACACAACTCTCTCTGTGTCTGTACTTTCACACCTGCAATCTCCCAGGGAGAAGAACAAAATAAAATAATAACTGTAAAAGCACCTGTTAGTTCATACGAGGCACACCCCATAAATGAGAGTTTACCTTGAACTCTCTCTCGTCTCTGGGTCCCAGTGTCCTAATAAGGAAAACGTGAATCCTATAATAGCATTGATGAGCGCCTGTGCTCCATGAGACAACCCCATACACTGTCTTACACTGTCACGCCCTCCCTCAACCTTGGAAATAATAATAATAATAAGCCCTCATCCTGTGTGATTGTGCACCAGTGGCATAACTTCCCTGGGCCTCAGTTTCCTCAAATGTATAATGAAGATAGTAATATCACTTACCACATGGGATTGTTGTAAAACTGAGTGAATGCACATAAAGTCTTAGAACAGGGTCTGTGACATAATAAGTGCTCAATAAATGCTGGCTATTTTGTTGATGGTGGTGGTTTTAACACTACTAGTAATTATTATTATTATTATTATTATTATTATTATTATTATTATTATTAAGCATCTGCTCTGGCTTGGTCTATGCATTATCTCATGTAGGCTTGGACAACATCACCCTATGAGGTTGGTGATAGTGTCCCAATGGCACCGATGGGAAAACCGCGAGGAGAAGTTGAGTTGCTTACCTGAGTGTTGGAGCTGGAACTAAACGTGTTTGCCCAAATCCAAGCCCAATGTGCTTAAGGACTACATGACATCGCTGCCCCAGGGTGGCATCCCCACCCACAGTCAGCCAGCCACGATCTCTGAGCTTAGAAAGGCATCTATCCTTTTGGCACTCAGCAAGCCCAAGTCCTCCAGAGAACATTCCCAAGTTTGTTTCTCAAGCCATCTCCCTTTGCGAGCGCACTTTCTGTTCATGGGAAGGAAACACACTAAATGGTATGGTGTCGGCTCTAATTATAGGCTCCCCAGCCCGTGCCAAGTGGAAGTTGGTTAATGCACATTTGAGTAGATTTCAAATCAGATTTTGTGAGTCCCCAGCATGAGGGAAAGAGGCCAAGTTCTCCTTCAGAAGAAAATAACGGGAAATGCTGGCATCGTAAGCATGCTCCGGCTCCTCTCCTGCGGGACCAGGGGACACCTCCTTTCCCAGGTGACAGGGCCCTCTCTCCAGCTCCTTTTCCTCTGGCTGTGCCCTTTTCCAGGAGCTGGGAAGCTGGGGGTAAGGGATAAGAGAAGCCATCAGAGGTGCTGGGATGGAGGAAGTGTCAGAAAGTGGAAATAGTGCTTTGAAATCAAAGGAAACAGGATTCAGAGCACAGCTCGGCCTCATTTCAGCTTTCACCACCTTTCTGAGTCTCAACCTCGTCATCTATCAAACGGGGGTGCCAGGACTTTCCCCGCGACGATCCAAGGATGTGTGTCGCAGGGCTGATTCAACAGTTATCCAATATTTACGCATGGCCTATCTTGTGCTGCACTGTACCAGTTACAGCCATGAATAAGGTGCAGCCCTGGGAACTTGAGAGCCCCTGCTCCACCCAGGCGCAGGGTACTGAGGCACATCTTTAAAACACAGTGTGGTGAGAGGAGAGGGCTCTACAAGAAGGAGGGGTACCTGACCCAGAACTGGTGCATCAGGGAAAACTTCCTGGAGGAGGCATTTTCAGCCTGTGGACTCAAGTATGACTTTCATTAAGGAAGAGTGATCTCTTTCACATAAGAAGGAGCCCACGTGGAGACCCAAAAGGGAAGAAAACAGCACATCCCAGAAACATCATTTAAAATAGCCAAAAATTGGTGGGGGGACTGGGGAGGTAGGTGGGGAGGGGAATGGGTAACACACAGAAATGCCACGTTTTAATCATGGAATTTAACAGAGCCAGTCAAAATAACATTAACAAAGAATAATTCATGTGGGGATTATTTAGGAGGAGTCATCAGGTGAGTTACAGATGAGAATCCCTAATGATGTAAAAAAGTAAGCTAAATAAAGTAATACACAGTGAATGTGGTTCAAAAGAGTCTGAAAAGATACACATAAACAGGAGAGTAGTAATTATCTCCAAGGGATGGGGTTCTAGATGGGTTTTCTTTCTTTTTTCTTTTTTTTTAATTTCCCAATTTACTGCAATGAGCATGGTGGCATTTGTAATCAAGGTATATTTCTTTAAATAGTATGAATGTTATTAGTATAGATAGCAATACGTAGATAGAGATCTACTTAGCCTTGTTGGGGGGATTATGTCCGATAGTCGTGCAAACCTCCTTACAGACCAGGACAGTGCAGACACCCCTTGCTCAGGAATGCACAAGCACCTGCTGAATTGGCTCCAGCTCCTTGGAGGAGGGGCGAAAGGGCCCTTTTCTCCCCCTCTCTCACTCCCTCATCCCATAGGTATCTATGGAGCCACCTGTGGCTGAGGCTACAGAGCTTCACCGGACCCACCCCCTACCTTCCAGAGGGCAGTCTGGTGGGGACACAGGCAGAAACTTGGATGATAACCATTAGAGTGTGGCCAGAGCTTGGCCCCTGGAAGGAAGAACAGCCCACCCCGCACTTCCGGCAGACACACGTGGCACATGCACACTCAGATGCACATCCACTCAGGTCACCCCCACACACACTCACACGCTGGACTTACCGATCCCTACCCACTCGTCAATACATTCACGCACACTCACGTACTCTTACACTCAGCTCTCATGTTTCCACCCACTCACCAACACACACACACTCAGCACATGTAAGCTCACCAACAACAAACTCGTACACACACACATAAACACACCAACAACACAATTCATACACTTGCCACACACTCAACACACACAAGTTCACCAGTAACAAACTCAAACACTCATACACATTTACACACACACTCAAAATACATAAACTCACCACCAACACACACACACACACACACACACACACACATTGACACACATAGTGGACATACGTAAGTTCATCAAGAACAAATTCACGGGGCGGCCGGTTAGCTCAGGTGGTTAGAGCACAGTGCTCATAACACCAACGTTGCCGGTTCGATCCCCACATGGGCCACTGAGCTGCACCCTCCACAACTAGATTGAAACAACTACTTGACTTGGAGCTGATGGGTCCTGGAAAAACACACTGTTCCCCAATAAAAATCTTTTAAAAAAAAATTACATACACACACAGACACACACAGAGAGTCCCACATTCTGTATAGTCAGTGCTTCCTTCATCATGTCTCTTGCTTTTTGACCCATGTCTCTGATGTCTGCATCCTAACCCAGACCCCAAACAGCTCTGGCCACACTCGGTTGCCTGGTCCCCATGCCTTCCACCCAGCACCTACATGCTCCAGAAGGATCTTTTGTAAGTGACACTTTCCTAGGAGTTCCCTGCTCAAGAACTTGCATAGCTCCCCTCATCTATGAGATCAAGTCAAAGTCACGTCTCAGGATGCAACAGTCATTGATTCTTTCATATTTCATACGCTTGCTTATTTCAGCGTCTCAGGCACAGTGCTCCCTCCGTCCTGGCAGCAGCAGCAGTGTTGCCAGTCAAGATGGCCTCTGAGCCGTTCCCCAAAGAGGGTGGTTTGTCCTACTCGGATCACCCCCACTTCACCTTCCACTTTTGGCCCTGCAGTACTCTCAATGTATTTGTTCTTCGGTTACCTGGGCTTCCATCACTTTTTCATCAGAAAAGCACTCAACAGCTACACATGAATGTACCGAACTACATGGTAGGCATTTTGTATTCATCATACTTTAGGTAAGTCTCACAGGAACTCTTCCTACGGGAACAAGTGGCCAAGAGAAGACTCTGTGGACCTAAACAGGATGGGCATGGCGTAATCACAGCTGGACTGAGCATGGATTAGAGCCAGACACCATGATGAGTGATTTTCATGCGTTATTTCATTTCACATAAATGACAACCCTACAAGGCATTGTTGTCATCCCATTTCACAGGTAAGAATACTGAGGTCCAGAGAGGTGAAATCACATGCTTAGTGGGTGTAGCAGTGGGGACTCAGGGCTACTCTGGACATAAATCCAATTTTAAAAAAAAGAAAAAGCTATAAGCCAATGAAAGGAGCTTGTAAGTCTATGTGGCAGGTAAGTCTAAGGGACCACCATCAGGCATGACTGTATCCAGGCACTCAGGTGTCTACTCTGCTTCCCCCATCTCTTGGTGTGTTTTCTTGTGTGATAGCTTTGCTCTCAGGCAAACTCTCCCACATGGAGGTAAAACGACCAACAGCAACTCTACGTGTACCCCAAACTAACCCAGCAACCACAGCAGAAACCCAAGTCTCATCAGACCAACGTGGGATCATGAGACCCTCTCACCCACTCTCTGAGGACAGAAGGATTGGAAAGTGCTATTGTTCAGGCCAGGGTCGCATGCCCAGCCCTGAGGGGTTCGGGGCATAGGAAAGGACTGTTCCCACAAAGGAAGCACAAAAATCTTTTAACAAAACCCACCGAGCTGACGTGAGGCAGCCGTGCTGCGATCATCATGACCCAAGGGTTTGACCCAGCATTGCCTCGCTCACAGCCTCCGTGGTAACCAGTTTTCTCCAGCCCCTCGATTTTGATTGCCTCTCTCTAATTCCCTGACCCTGGGCTGACCACTCTCTGAGTCCCCTCCCGCAGCCCTCGGCACTGAGTACTGGTACTTAACGGTCATGCCAAGTGAGTGATGGATGGCAGCTGCCACGAAGGCTCTTCCAAGGGGACGGGCAGCTGCCGGCTTGGAAATGACTCTTCTGTAGGGACAAACCCAAATGCAAACAAACATACGCCCATGGAGCAACCTCTGGTGTTTTGTTTTGTTTTGCTTTGGGATGTGTGTGTGTGTGTGTGTGTGTGTGTGTGTTCTCCCACTTGGCCACCTGCCCGTTTCCAATGGGCACCTCAGGATGGTGAGCAAAGCAGAATGTCCCAGGCTGCTTTGGAAGGCAGAAATCTTAGCATAAATGGAATCACGTGATGATCCTAGCAGCCTCATCATTGTCTGCCTCTTTCTGTTCTCAGAATGTCAGCCCTGGACAATGCCCCAGGTGGCTTCTTGTCCCAACTTCCCATCAAGCAAAGTTTGCTCAGAGAGGGTGAGGCCTCACCTCAAGGTTGCACAGCCAGGGAGTGGCAGCAAAGCTAGGACTTGTGAAAGGAAAGAGAAAGAGAACTGATATTAACCATGCACCTACTGTGCCAGGCCCACGCAAGAAGCTTTAGCCAAGGTTTAGCTGCTTGCTCAAACCACAGGGCAAAGCTTTAGGGAAAACCCTCAGAAAGGGGTCTAAGTCCTATACTCTGGCTCACCTTTGCCGAGTGCCCTTGCTCGAGTCATTTCTTCTTGTCTGGAACTCGGTTTCTCCACTTAGAAAACAGAATTGATGGCCCCAAGGGTGCTTGCATCTCAGCATTCCAGATTGTGTGATTAACGCCATCCTGGGATACAAAGACCCTTCTGGAGCCTGTTTAGCTATGAGAACCGGAGCTGGAGCCACAAATTACTTACGTGAGCAGCCGTGGCATTGAAGAAGGGCAGCCTTGACTAAGACAATAAAGTCTTAACTCAAAGATCAAGACCTTCCTGGGCCGGCCGAGTGGCGCGATGGTTAAGAACTCGCTTGGGATGCCAGAGGGCCCCGGTTCGGATCCCACATATGAGGGCCAGTGACACTGCCCTCTACAGCTAAGATGCTGAACAACAGCTCAACCTGGAGCTGGGCTGCTGTGAGTTGCCGGCGGCGATGGCGTGGGCTGCAGTCCCTGTGGCAGTGGGTTGCCATGGGCTACCGTGACTAGTCAGCAGCCAGCGTGAGCGGCCAGCAGCCGCAGTGAGCGGCCGTCCAGAAGCCGGCGACTGATCTGCCTCGCCAGAGAAGAGCGCAATGATGGTGCCAACTTGGGCCAGTGAAGCAACATCCTCCACAACTAGATTGAAGAACAAAACGACAGCAACTTGTCTGTTCCCCTTCCCCCAATTCCCCAGCACTGTTCCCATCCCCCAATTCCCCAATAAAAATCTTTAAAAAAAAAAAAAAAAGACCTTCCTGATACAACTCCTGCCAGCCTCTCTGCCCTCCGCTTCTAGCCTTTTCTCTCACACTCTGCACCCAGCCAGTTTGACACACCTGAACTTCTAGGAACAATTCTCACCTCCAGCCCTTTGCCCGGACTGTTGCCCCTGCCTGGGGCTCCTTTCCTTCCCAGCCACTCTCCCTTGCTAACTCCTACTCACGCTCCTGTTCCTGCTAGGCTACCACTTCCTCTTCCCTTACTCCACCCCAAAATTAGTTTAGGAGCCCCTGCCCCGTGCACCCACAGGCCCCCCTACTCCCCACCGGAGCACTTTTTAGTAAGTTGCAATCTGCCATCGATGTGTCTGTCTCCCCCAGCAGACTGTAAACTCCTCAAGGACAGGACAGAGTTGGGTCATAGCAGGGTCCTAGGTTCCATTTCTGTTTCCGCCACTTCCTAGCAGCATGATGTGGGGGAACCCAATTCATCCAGCTGAGCCTCATTGTCTCACCCATAAAGTGAGTAGAATGAAGAACCCACATCATAAAGTTGCTCTCAGGCCCAAATAAAATAAGATTTATAGAGGGCTCGGCAGGGGGGTGCCTGATGAGTCATACTGTCAGCAATTTTTTTTTAAGATTGTTTTGGGGAATTGGGGAAGAGGAACAGAGTTGGGGAATTGGGGAAGGGGAACAGCCAAGTTGTTGTCCTTCAATCTTAGTTGTGGAGGGTGCAGCTAGCTCAGCTCCAAGTCCAGTCACCATCCAGCCGCCGGTCAGCAGCTCACAGCCACTCAGCTCAAGGTGCCATGTTCAATCTTAGTTGTGGATGGGCGTAGCCCCCCATCCCATGCAGGAGTCAAACCGGCAACCTTGTTGTTAAGAGCATGTGCTCTCACCCGCTGAGCCATCCTGCCACCTGATGTCAGCTCAGCAGCAGCTCAGCTTGGGCGCAGCTCACCGGCCCATGTGGGAATCGAACCAGCAGCCCTGTTGCTCAGAGCTCACGCTCTTAACCAACTGAGCCACTTGGCCGGCCCTATCGGCAATTTTTAAGAGGTAAATGGCTTGCAATGCCGTCCTGATCATCTGTCCCTCTAGGTATCAGGACCCCACTTTTCTCTGAAGATCACTGAGCCTTGTGTGGGCAGCTATAGGGGCCCCTGGGCTGTTTTCTTGTGTCTCCTTCAATGCACAGTGAGCTCCAAGAGAGAAGGATCTGAGAGCATTCGTACCTGTGTCCTCAGCATTCAGTGCGTGGTAGACGTTCAACTATGAATGAATGAATGAATGAACGAACGAACAAACAAACAAATGTTGAGACCATCCAAAACAGACCAGTCTGCCTGTCTCTCACCTGACTAAAAGGTTGAACTCATTTAATCCCCATCTGGACCACTAAATCAGGCACGGGGCGACCTCTCAACAAAGCCCAGGCCAAGGTCACGACAGGGAGAGGGGGTAATAAGGGAAGCACCAGGGCTGTGGGGGGCTGCAGGCCCCAGCTCATTGGAAATGCAGAGAGAATCCCAGGGCGGCCGCCTTCTCTGGCAGGGAGCACGGGAAAAGACAAGAAAAATGAAGCCGCCGCAATCTCATTTTCTGAAGCCTGCAAGTCAGCCAGGAAATAGCTATTATTCCATCGCACTGTCGGTATTAAGTTATTTCCTTCACTAAATACGGGAATGTTCATGAATATCTATTGAGTCCCAGGTACAGACACCTCCTGGCTCTGAGGCTCAGCCACTCTGCCTTTACATTCCTCCAACAACACCCCTCAATCTTGCTCTGAAGTGAAAGACAATAGTATTTTAAATTGGTTAATAAATCTCAGGATTGATGCTCCTCGAAGGCCCGGGAACTTCGTCTCTATTACTCGAATAAAAGGGGCTGCATTTTACCCACGGCCAGGCTAGGAATTTGGGAGAGTGACCTGAGCCAGCTGCTCCCGCCTCTCCCCGGGGAAGGGAGGGGATGGAGGCTTCCAGACCGTGGGTCAGACAGAGCCCTTTTGACAGCTGGGAAATACTCATTTTCTAACCAATTTTGGCCAGTAGGGCATCTTAAGCCACTTTGGTTGTGATGGCTTTGTACTCAGCCAGTTCCACTAGATTCAAATAAAAACGACTCAGGAGCAAAGCTCCAGGGAGAATGTGGGTGCCTGGCATCCTTTGCAAAAGCACCTGATGAAGATAAGGATGGGGTGTAGGAGGTGCGATCAAACTGTGTGGAAACCAGCTCCAGGTGCTGGCTTTCTCACTACCTTTCTGGTAAGCACGGGTGAACTTGGGCATCCCCCCTTGGGGTAATGGAAGCTTTGAAAAGCCCAGCTGATGGGGAATGTGAATGGGGACGAAGCTGTCTTCCATTTTGTGGGATTTCTTGCCACCTGTTTCGTGTTCTTTTCATTCTTTCTTTTTGTTTTTAAAGATTTTATTGTGGAATTGGGGAAGGGAAACAGCCAAGTTGTTGGCCTTCAATCTTAGTTGTGGGGGGTGCAGCTAGCTCAGCTCTAAGTCCAGTCACCATCCGGCCACCTGTCAGCAGCTCAGGGCAGCTCAGCTCAAGGTGCCGTGTTCAATTTTAGTTGCAGGTGGGCATAGCCCACCATCCCATGCGGGAGTTGAACCTCAACCTTGTTGTTAGGAGCACATGCTCTCATCAGCTGAGCCATCCTGCCACCTGTTGGCAGCCCAGCGGCAGCTCAGCTCGGACGCAGCTCACTGGCCCATGTGGGAGTCGAACTGGCGACCCTGTTGCTCAGAGCTCATGCTGTTAACCAACTGAGCCACTCGGCAGACCCCTTGTGTTCTTTTCCTAATCCATCACTGCCTCCACCCTAGGAGGTGAAGAGTCCAGGTATTTTCCACAGGCAAGCAAATCCATGAATCTGGATTACCCTCATGTACCCGCATGCAACACAGGGCTGGGGCTCAGAAAATACTGGCAGGATAGTACAACACCCCCAATTTACAGATGGGCAGACTGAGGCCAAGAGCAAGCAAATGGCTTGTTCAGCATCGTGCAGTGAGCTGGCCTGTCGATGATTCAGACAAGACAGTTGATGCACCCGCCATGCCCAGGCACTGAGCCAGGTCCTAGAGATATACAGATGCAAACTAAAATGAAGTGATGGTCCCTTTGATGGAACTCACCATCTCAGAGTGAGAGAGGCAGACATCGCTTGAGTGGATAAAGAGATAACCAGGACAACTTCAGGCACACCTAATCACCGAGAAGGAACTACAGCAGGGCGATGGGATGGACAGGCCTGGGAGTGGTGGACTATGGGAGTGTGGCTTTTCTAGCCCTTTCTCCAGACTCTGGAAAGCAAGGGAGCTGAAACATGTCTCTGAGACCCAGCGAGGTCTTTGGGGGCAGAAAGTATACCTGACTTGAGACCCCAGTGCCCAGCCCAAGACCTGACTGACAGCTGGTGCTCAGTATTCTGGGGTGATGGGTGAGTGGAGGGTTTTCATTATTATGAATGATGCTCTTCTCATTACTCCCCAGACCCCTTTATCAGAGCTTCCCTCGAAACCCCTCTGGGCTTGGAGACTATCTCAAACCGATAAGCTACTAATCCTGGCTAATGGGAAACCCTGGCCAGAGGACATCATGTCCTAACCAGCTCACATACATCCCAGGCCTCCTTGTGGATCTGTCCACCTCTGGTCTCGCTCTCTCACACCTGTCCCTGCCCAGCAGTCAGAAGGATGCTTTTAAAGCACCAGGTGATCGTATCACTGCTGCCTGAAACCTTCCAAGGCTGCGGCTGCTCTAAGAGCCAGATCAGAGGTCCTGCCTGCAGGGTCACTGCTGCCACGTCAGCATCATTGTGCGCGGCCTCTGCCCTCACCTGCTACTGGCTACCATGACTGAACCTGCCCCGCAGGACCTCCCTCACATTCACGCCTTGTACACACTCTTCTTGCCGCCTCTCGGGAGAACTTCTCCTCCCATCACCCTGTTTTGCACCTCCTTCACCCTGGGAGTTCCCATTCAAATATCAAAAATCAAATCAGGACTTACCTCCTCCAGGAAGCCTCCCCTGATCTCCAGTAAGTGTTTGATGCCTCCTCTGGGCTCCCACCACTGCCGGAGCTCCCCTCATTACAGCACTGACACTGGCTCAAAATCATCTACTTCTAGGTCTGTTTCTTGCCCTCAGGATGGAATCGTGAGAATGTCTCATATTCACTTTTTATCTCAGCACCCAGCAGGGGACACACCTAGAGGTGCCAGTAATCACTGGAAATGGAACTATTTCTCTTCATCCATCATGGTAGATTGATTGCAAAAAGGCCCCCATTCTCTGCCTTCCCTGAATCCGCCCTTTGCAATGTGACTTTGAAGCTCTTCCCATCAAAAGATGGAGACTTCTCCCCACCTCTGGAAGCTGGACTGGCCATGTGATTTGCTTTGACCAATAGAATGTGGCAGAAATGACCTAACTGGCCTATTAATAATGCTCTTCTCATCATTTAGGCCAGTTCTGAGCCTGGGCCTTAAAAAGCTCTGCAGCGTCCACCCTTTAGAACTCTGCCAGCCCCCAGGCAAGCCAAGTCCAGGCTAGCCTACTGGAAGTCACAGGAGACATATGATCTAGTCACCTCCATCGCCCAGCCAACGGCCAGTCAACTGCCAGCCATGGGAGTGAGGTCCTATGCCAACCAGCCTCCAGCCCACTCACAAGCTTGCATGAGTGAGGCCACCTGGGACCTGCCAAGCCTGGTCCAGATCAGCAGAACTATCCAGCTAACCTGTGAACAAAAAACAAACCAAACAAACAAATGTTTGCTGGCATGTGCTCCTGAAACTGTATTGCTGTTTGTTACTTAGCATTGTCATGGCAATGGATAACCAATACATTCACGGAACAGACTAGTCTCCCATGCCTAGTGCTGGGTATAGCACATCACCAACCCTGATCTCTCCTGAAAATTGTCCCCCACCCAAAGGACTTAGAATAGCAAGGTCACTTTGAAACGGACCAAAGCACAAATCCTCAGGAGGAAAGGGACCCCCAGCTGATCGAGTGACCTGTCGTCACAGGTGGAATGGAGGAGCTAAGCTCCAAGGCGTTGCCAGAAAAATCTCGGTCTGGCCAGGACCTTGGCCAGCATGCTGAACTCCGTCTAGGGAATAAAGCCAGACACATCACTCTTCGGGACAAGCAATTTTTTTTTTGCATAATTGACAATTCCTGCCATATTCTCTCCTTCTCTGCGCGCAGCCTTCCTTTCATGTCACTCATGCACGTACCAGACACTCCGAGGTGACTTCCCTTGAAAAGAGAACGCCAAAGGGACCTCTGGCTCCTTACCCTTAAATATTCCACTTGTTATAAATTCCCCGAGGAGTCTTCTCAACTCCAAATATCAGGGGAACAGACAGGGGGAGGGAGAGGGGAGGAGAAAAAAAAGAACGCATTCTTAGAACAGTTCTTTGTACTTGAGATTCTTTGGTTTGTATTAAAATATTCTCATCTCCCCATAATTTATGAGCACTCCTGGCACTAAGAGGGTTTGCTTTGTCCCTGATCCTCTGTTCTAGAAATAAAACTAACAGTGTCAGAGCAGACATCTCCAGGAGGGAGGAGGCGATGGGCCAGACACTTGCAGAGCATTGGATTGGAGTGGTCGGGGAAAGGGCTCAGCAGACTCATTTCCTGACCCCTCTTGTCAGAGAGGAGACCCAGCCAGTCGACACCTCCTCCTCCGTGATCTCAGTTGCTTTCCCTAACAGTCCTACCAGGCTAATATTATCATAATTGTCATGCCCCTTTTTCGGAGGAAGAAAGTGAGACCCCTGGGAATGAAATGTCTTCTCAAAAGCCAGAGCTCATCAAATATGGGTCTTGAATTTAAATCCAGGTGTCTGACACCCCAATGCTCTTACCAGCCAACCAGACCGGAAGCAGAGTGATCAGGGAAGGCAGCCTGGAGGAGGCAGGACTTACACTGAGTCTCGGAGCTGCTAGAGTCCCAGCTAACTGTGTTTTCTGGGGCCAGAGATGCAGCCTTTCTCACGTATTCAGTTCTTTATAAGACCCTGAAGGGGGCATGATCCCTAATTCATCCAACTTTATTTTTTAAAAATACATGGGTTCAATATTTCCTCCCTTTCCTAAAAATCTCTGCTGCCTCCACCCTAGTGCTAGCTGAGCAAAATTTAAGCCCATGAGCTTGGCATTTAAGGTTCTTGATCATTTGTCCCAACCCACCTTTTTAGCTTTCTACCTCATTACTGCCACCCTTACACACACACACACACAAACACACACACACACACACACACACACACACACACACGTATATTTACCTGCTCGTAAAACACTTCACCTCTGTATAGATTTCCTTCTCTACATCTCTCATGGGATTGCCACTACTTGCAATTCCCTTCTCTGCCTAGCAAACTCCTACTCATCTCTCAAAGCCCAAGTCAAATGTACCTGTGGCTGGGAAGGTTTTGCATCACCCCTTCATTGCTACAGTTCTTTGTTCATGTCCCTGATGAGAACCACCGCAGTACTAATTGGCCCATGGTGTGACGTTTGTCCCACACACAGACAGTGAGACAGGTTTTATAGTTCCCTGAATCCCCGCAGCTTTAGCAAGGGGCCTGGCCTTTCGTCCAATGGTCAGTAACCACAAATGCTGATTGGAAGAATAAGAGAATGAATGAATGAATGAATGAATGAATTGTAGGCTTTCAGGAGCTGCCTAGTGGGTGACCCTAAGCCTCTGTCACATAAAGTCTGCCTCAAGGCCTTACACATAGTTGGTGCTCAATTAGCACCTTGAATGCAGTACACAAGACATCACTCTTCTCACTTCAAACTGCTTGCTTTTCAGGGGAATTAAAAAAAAAAAACAAAAAGAAAAACAGACAAAATGAGGCCTGGTGGCAGCCTGACCCCTCAACAGCCCCACTGGAGGAAAATAGACCTGTGGCTTCTCTGAGCAGCTCTCAGGGCCTGGCTCTGCCTCCTCTTTGTTCCAAGCACCAGGTAAATCTTTTTTTTGACAGGTGGCCTCTCTCACATAATATCTTCCCTCAGAGCAGGAATCAGGGGTTTTCAGACCCAAAGTCCAGTCGAGGAGCCGAGGCAGAAGAGGAATGGGATGTTGGTAAAATGCCGGTCGACATCAAGCCCCGGGTGCATCTTTTCTCCCGTACATCCAGGCCTGGGGAGTCTTGCGGAAATAAGGTACGTGGGCCTGGGAAGGCCTTGATTCTGTCCCAACACTGTCACTCCTTCCCTCCTTGGCCTCTGGGGCCTCAGCTCTCTCATCCACAAAATGGGAAGCAAGAGAAACAAGGTGCTCCTTGGTGGCCTTCACGTAGCAGAAAATGTGCTTTCGGCATGGTGTTTATTCTCTAGTTTAATCCTGCAATCAGGGTCGTACGAGACCATTGTCAGCCACAAGGAGACTGAGGCCCAGAGAGGTGAGGTGACTTGCTCAAAGCCACACAGCTAACAAATACAAAAACGGGGATCTAGTCCAGGCCCTCGGACTCCAAAACACACACCGATGTCTAAGGTGTGGCCCAGCTGGAATGCGTCACAGATGTATGAACCCTTGTCCTTGCAAAGCCACTGGCCCTCGGGAACCACAGCCGCCTTGGGAAGCCAGCATGGGCCCATCCACTTCACAGGCACCACCAGGAGTCTCAAGGCAGCCTCTTCCCGTGGCTTTGAACCTCGCGGGAATGAGGGCAAGAGGGTGAATGGAGAGAGCTGGGATTAGGGAGGAGGTCAACCACTCTTCAGGCTCAGGGGTTAAGGGCCCCAATGTGGAGTCTGCTAATATCTTGCCTGTGACATGCACAAGCTGTGTGGTTTGGGGCAGTACCTTTCCCTCTCTGAGCCTCAGTTTTCCTATCTGCAAAATGGGGATAGTAATACTTCCCTCCAAAGCCTATGGTAATTGTTAAGGAGGCAGGTGCTGCAAAACAGCCAAAGGCCGGACACATACAAAGCAAGGAGTGTTATTATAATATCACATTTTAACTAATGGCACAAGTGTAATGTGTAATCTAGGAGGAGAAAAAGGGAAAGCGAGAGAGAATATGAGAATTATTCTTCTGTTCCAGCCTCCAAGCCCATGTCTCTCTCTCTCTGCAGCTGTACTGCCCAACACAGAGCTGCGAACCACATGTGGCCAGCCATTGAGCTGAGCTCTCCAAAGGGGGCTCATCTGAATTGAGGCGTGCTGTAAGGGTAACTGTGAAATACCCTTAGAATGGAAAAAAAAGGTTAAAAATCTCATTAGTAATCATTCATATTGATTATGTATTGAAATAATGTTGATATATTGGTTAAATAAAATACCTCATTAAAATCAATTTCCTCTGCTTTTTAAATTTTTTTTTAATAAAGTTACTAGAAAATCTAAAACTGTATTTGTGGCTCACATTACGTTTGTATTGGGTAGCCCTGCTCTGGGTGACTAAAATCATTGTCTTTTGGAGTGCAATTTTGAGCTCACCACTTCCTGGCTGTGTGAGCTTAGGTAAGCCGCTTGCCCTCTCTGAGCTTTAGTTTCCCCATCTGTAAAATGAGAATCCTCCTTTGAGGAGAGTGGAGGAGGGCCAAATCATTATATTTGCAGTGTCCAGCACACACTTGATATAAATGAGCCTCTTTTCTCTCATGACAGGGCTTACTACCCGTGCCCCAGGACAGCTCTGCCCTGGAAGAAAGCAGGTGAGGGGATTCCTAGCTGAAGCATGAAAGCTCTCCCACCTGGAGTGTCCATGGAACAGAAGTCTCAGGCAGGGTCTCAGACCCATCCCTAGACCTGTGACAGGCTGGTCCCTGGAGAGAAGTGAGGCATTCCTAGATGCATCAATTGCAAAATATGATCAAAGATTCTTCTCATCGCTATGTGCACACGTCACCTGGTCCTCTGGTATCCAAGGACCCCCTGTGTCCCTTGCCTAGTGCCCACCCCTCATTCTCAAAGCTGTGGATATAAGATGGAGGCAGGTGAGAGAAGCAAGACCTGGCCCGGCCCTCCCTGGATTTCCCTCCTGGCTTCCTGCTGTTTGCAAGGCTCTGAGCAGGTGTGCACACCCTGCTGGGAAAATTATGTTTCCTGCCTTGGTCCGGGCTTTCAGAGACTGCAGGGTTGGGGCAGTGAGCTCTCTAGCCAGGGAGAAGCCTGGCATTGACTAAAAGCAGACAAGGCAAGGTGTCCACTTGTTTTGCATCCCTGAGAGCTGAGGACACCTGCTGTCCGCCCTGCCAGGAAGGGGAGACAGCTGAATGGTCTCAGGCAGCATGGCGATTAATCTGCTACCCCAATTAAGAAGCATGGAGGTTGTGAGAGCCCACAAACACACCCACCAGGGACTGGGGAAATGGTGACAGGGTCCCCGTTGGTTATGCTCTATCCCACTCTCCCACCTAAGACATCCCTCACCTGCTGCCCGCTAACCCGGACCGATTTGTGGGGTGAGAGACATACTCGTAGGACACTGGGTTCTTGTCCTAGCCCTCCACCCACCTCGCTGTGTGCCCTACGCAATCCTGAGCAGGTTCCTTCGCCTCTCTGGGACGCAGTGATTTTTGAAAACTACTCCATCGTACATGAGACAGCATATGGGATTTTGAGGGAGGCACCTGGTAACTTTGTGCAAGTGGCCACAGACACCGCTCCAAGCCTCAATTTTCCCATCTTAGCACAGGGTCTGGCACTCAGCAAATATTCATTTGATGGTATTATCAATGATGTGCTTGTAAAACAGCTCTAGGACGGGGAGGAGAGGGAGAAGGCTGCTTTATAGCACTGGCCAATTTTCATGGTGCAAATACTTCCACCGTGATGGATTTCAAGCCAATGGTTTAACAACTGGCTTACAAAACTCCTGAATATTGAATAGTCAGCTCTGGTGAACGGTGGGTGGGGCTAGTTCCAGCACCATGGGGCCACATCTATCATTGTTGTTAGTCCTGTTATTACTATTCAACCAAGCAGCTCTGGGTTGGGTTTTATCTTTAATAAACCTACGTAAGATTTCATGTCAACATTGGATTCCGCGGGCTAAAAATAGTTTGAAAGCCATCGGAGCAAATCATCCGGTAAAGTCTCTTCCAGCTCCAAATACCATCCCAGGGGTTCTGTGCCTCCTCAGAGACAATCCCCCACACTCCCTCCAAAGCACAGAACCCTGCCCCGCACCCTGTCCCTCGTAGCCCTACCATGGGCAAGTCAGAAAATGCACCCACAAGAGGGGCACAAGGACTAAGAAAAGTGATTCTGCCTGACACTCCAGCTGTGTAGCCTCAGACAAGTCACTCCACCTCTCTGTGCCTATCTCCTCAACTGACTCAGAGACGCTATGAGGGGTTAATGTGTGTGGAATGTATTTGAAATGCTCATCATCAAATAATGTTCAATGAAACACAGCTATTATTAAGAATATTAATAACATGGGGGTGGCTGGGTAGCTCAGGTGGTTAGAGCACAGGCTCTTAACACCAAGGTTGCCGGTTTGATCCCCACATGGGCCACTGAGTTGTGCCCTCCACAACTAGATTGAAACAACTACTTGACTTGGAGCTGATGAGTCCTGAAAAAACTTTTTACTGTTCCCCAATAAAATTTTTTAAAAAGAATACTAATAACAATGCAGCGTCCCTGTCCAGGGCCCCTGCCCCCCTGCAGAGGGACTGTGGGGGCTCCCAGGGTTCCCACAAGTTGTGTAAGTACACCATAGAGCTGCGCCCTGCATCTGAGCCTCCCATCAGCCCCCTTCCCCACCATGTCACTTCTACCCTCCTACCAGGACTAATTTATTTATTTCCTTCTGAATCCTCAAAGTCTATCAAGCTTTGGAGTGGTCAGATGGATTTTTTAATTAATTGATGTGGAATCAATGTAGAAGTGATTGTTTTGGCCCTGACTGGGGGGGGAGCCATGTTGGCTGTGAGAAATAAATGGATGGCTTTGAGCAGCCCAGTTGGTTGGGGGTGGGGGGATCATTTATTGAGCTGTTGTTGGGCTGTGAGTCCTAGCACCCGAGAGGCCCAGCACCTGCCATAGGAGGCAAGATAGAGAAATGAAAGGTGGTCAACATACCCGCCCCTGAGTCCAGGAGATCTGAATTCAGGTCCCGACACCCCCATTTACCAGCTGTGTGGCCTTGGACAAGTCACCGCACATCTTTGAACCTCAGTTGTCCCCAAGGATAACTGTGAAGATTCCATTCTGACACACGCTACAACATGGATGAACCCTGAAAACATTATGCTGTGACTGGCATTTGTTCTGACAAGTTCGCAAACTTGGTTGCAATGATGTTGCTAGCCTTTTTTGATAACAGAGGGATTATTCATTATGAATTTGCGCCAACTGGATGAACAGTTCACCAAGTTTACTATTTGGAAGTGCTGAAAACGCTGCATGAAAAAGTGAGGCGACCTGAACTTTTCGTCAACAATTCATGTCTCTTGCATCACTCAATGCACCAGCTCACACAGCACTGTCTGTGAGGGAGTTTTTAGCCAGTAAACAAATAACAAATTGGAGCACCCTCCCTACTCACCTGACCTGGCCCCCAATGACTTCTTTCTTTACCTGAAGACAAATGGCAATTCCAGAAAAAGTTCCAAAATTGCTTTGAAGGGTGGACTAGGTGCTGGCATTGGTGCATAGCTTCCCAAGGGGAGTACTTCAAAGGTGACTATAGTGATATTCAGCAATGAGGTAGGTAGCACTTTTTTTCTAGGATGAGTTCGCAAACTTAATTGTCAGCCCTTCGTATGTGACATGAGCCAGACACAGAAGGACAAAACTTGTATGATTCCATTTATATGAAATACCTAGAATGGGCAAATTCACAGAGACAGGGACTGAGAGAGGAGGAAATAGGGAGTTATTGCTTGGTGGTTACAACGTTCCTGTTTGGGTGATGGAAAGGTTTGGAAATAGTGTGATGATCGTACAACACTGTGAATGTACCTAATGCCACTGCGTTGCACACCTAAAAAAAATGGTTAAAATGGTCGGTTTTATGTTATGTATATTTTACCATAATAAAAAAAAAGTATACCATGTTCTTGGTACTGCCTGACTTCTAGAAAGTACTCACTAAATATACAATGTTATTATTTTAAGATTAAAAGATGTGAAGTGACGTGTTCACAGATGTGGTAGATGCAAAATTTGACCCCAAAGGCTTCCCATCCCTATTTGTGCACCTTTTACAAAGGGACTTTGCAGTCTCATCAAGAGGTGGAATCTGTTTCCCAGCCTTGAATCTGGGCTCAACCACGTAACTCGCTTTGGCCAATGCATTAGCTTCCCATGGCTGTTGCAAGTTTGTAAATTCCCTCACACTTAGTGGCTTAAAACAACATACTTTTATTCTCTTATTTCTAGAGGTCAGAAGCGATCCTGAAGGGAAAAGTCGAGGGGCGGGCAAGGCTGGTTCCTTCTGGACGTCGTAAGGGAGAATCCACACCCTTGACTTTTCCTGTTTCTTGTGGCCGCCTGCATTCCTTGGCACGTGGCCCCTTTCTCCATCTTCAAAGCCCATTATTCTAATCTCTGCATCCACCATCCCATTGTTTGCCTTCTTCTCTTCTGTAGCATTGCTGTGCATTCATTAAAACAAAAAAAACCTTTGTGATGACATGGGGCCCACTCCATAATTCAGGATAATCTCCCATGTAAAGCTCCTTAACATGGGTCGGCCGGGTAGCACAGTTGGTTAAGAGCGTGAGCTTTGAGCAACAGGGTCGCCAGTTCGATTCCCAAATGGGCCAGTAAGCTGCGCCCGAGCTGAGCTGAGCTCCCAATCAGCAGCCAGATGGCTCAGCTGGTGAGAGTGCGTGCTCCTAACAACAAGGTTGCCAGTTCGACTCCTGCATGGGATGGTGACTGCATACCCACAACTATGATTGAAGGACAACAACTTGGCTGTTCCCCTTCCCCAATTCCCCAACACTGTTCCCTTCCCCAATTCCCCAATAAAATCTTTTTTAAAAAAAGATCCTTAAGGTAATCACATCTGCAATGCCCCTTTTCCCACATCTGGTAACATAGTCACAAGTTCCAGGGATTTGGATCTGGACATCGGAGGAGGGGGTGGGGGGTCACAATTCAGTCTATAACAAGCAATGAGACTTTAGCAAATGTGACACAAGAAGTTTGAGAAGTGCTGTGACATAACGTGAGCCCTCCCTTGCTGTGCTGGGGACCCCTCCACCACCACCACCAAGAGTGCTGGAAAATGAAAGGCACGTGGCCCCATCCCCCCAGCCAACAGCCAGCCAACCCCCGGCAGTAGAGCTGCCCTGCTGACCAGCAGCCAATGGCCGGCTCCTGTGTGTGAGCCCAGCTAGGACCAGCAGACGAACTTTCCAGCTGAGCCCAACGGCAGTAGCCAGCCCTCAGAACCCTGAGTTAAATAAGTTGCTTTAGGGTTCAGCCACTGAGTTACATGTCATTTTGTACACAGAGAAAGCTAACTGAATCACTAGACAACCATTGAGAAGGTGAGGGAAGAAAACATTTATTAAATGCCTACTGTGTACAAGGCACGTTTCTCAGTGATCTCATTAAACCCGCACAAATACCTCACAGGTTGGTATTAATTATACCCATACTACCGATAAGGAAACTAAGACTCAGACAGGGGATGCAATTGGCATAAGATCGTATGGCTAGAAGTTTGCAAAAAGGGCTGCTAACCTCAGGCCTGCCTGATCCCAAAGCCATTGGTCTCCCAACAGCCCCACCCTGCTCTAAAATCACACTGAGTCAGCATGTTTCTCTGTGCAGCTGTCTTGCTGGTCCCCAGTCACCCTTCCACCAAACTCCTACCATCTGCCCGCACATCACCCATCCAGCCACCCGGCCATTGGGCAGTTATTTTTGAGGCAAGAGAGCACAGTAGTTAAGCATTTAGACCCTGGTATCAGAATCAAATTCCAGCTCTGTTTCTTCCTGGCTGTGTGACCTGGGACAAGTTAATTCGCCTCCCTGAGCCTCAGCTTTCTTGCCCTTAATATAGGGAACATGATAATGTCTACTTTGCTGAAGGCTTTGCAGGTGAGATGAGGAAAGGCAAGGAAAGCACTTAGCACCGTGTCTGGCAGGTAGCACGTGCTCAGTAAATGCTAGCTGTAGTCATTATTATTGAGACCCTGCATTGAAGTGGTTCCTTGGCAGACCAGAGGGATGCCAGGCTTCACCCGACAGAGTGCTGCACCGTTTCAAAACTGGCTTCCTTCACCTGCTGCTTTTTCTGGACCAAGGGGAGACATTCCAAAGCAACCGACAGAACAACCAGTCCTTACTCAGGCCACCAAGGGCCCCTAGCTCTTCCCTAAACACTCTCCACGTCCCTTCCCTTGTTGGACCCTACAGTTTTCCCCTCTGTATCCTGAGAGACAAACTTCTAGACTGTTTCATTTTCTGCCATTCAGTAATTTTAGGATTGTGAGCTGTGCATCCCCGTTCATCCTAATATGACATCAGAAGGGACCTCTCCACCAAACATGGGATGCCAAGCAGGTTTTGCTAACTGGAGCAATACTGTTATTTACTGATGACATCTACTCACCCCCTCCCATGGCCCATGATACATTTGCACTGGGGGGCTGCATCAAAAAGAGGGGAAAGGGGGGGAGAGAAAGAGGGCTGTCTTTGAAGTGAATGACATGAATTATTTCGACCTAACTTACTAATTAAGACCTCATTAGCAGCCCAAATTTGTGATAGATCAGCAGAGGACTTGGCACAATGGTTTAATTTAATGATTTCTTGCATTACTTTGTTAATCATCTTTAGTCTGATTTAATTTATGCCAATGTGACTGTCCTAATTTCTAATTAAGGCATTGATGGCGGGGACGGCCGCCATAGCATAAGAATTTCAATCAAGGCTGATACAAAAGCAGATACTCGTTTTTTTTTTAAGGCCTGGGAGATAATAATTTGCTAAGCCGGCTGTTTATTGTTTTATTTCCCTGGAAAGGTTGGGGACGGTCTGGTCTTTGCCTGGGGCAGATGATTTCTCACTAATCACAGAGCTTTACACGTATCGATTTTTTTAAAGGCTCTGAATAAGACCTTGAGATTAACCAGACCAGCCTCATCATTTCACACAGGAGGCAACAGGGACCAGAGAGGGTGAGGGGCTCACCCAGGGTCACACAGCGAGTTCACAAGGTGGTGGGAAGAGACCCCAGGCTCATGCTTTGTCCTCTACAGCCACCCACTTGGCAGCCCCAGGTGGCAGGAGTTGCAATCGCCTGGGATTTGGGTCTGTAACTTGAAATTGGCATAATACAATAATAATTCCCAATACTTGAGGGCCAGGCTCTGAGCCTGAAGTTCGAGGCACATTTTTTCTCAAATCCACAAACCAACCCTCCGGGTGGGTATTATAACTCTCATCCTCCAATTCACAGATGAGGAAACAGGCTCCGAGAGGTAGCATGCCTGCCCACGTTCCCACAGCACAGAAGTGGTATTTGAACCCACGTCTGTCCAACCCCCAAGTCCCTGTTCTTATTACTGCTCTGGGCTGCCTCTCCAGGTCGCCACTGGGAATCCACAGCCATTTGTTTTACTGTGGTAGCCACTGTGTATTTAGGGCTTAGCATGAGCATCCCATTTGCTGCTCACAACATGCTATGAAGCAGGTGTCATTATCACACCCAGTTATATTAGGTTGGTGCAAAAGTAATTGCAGTTGGTGCCATTACAAATAATTACGTTTGCACCAACCTAACAGAGAAGCCAAGGATCAGAGAGGTTGTGTGAACTGCCCAAGGTTTCACAGCAAGATGGCAGTGCTCACGTGCTGAACCAATCCCTTCTGCCTC
Source organism: Hipposideros armiger (assembly GCF_001890085.2). Taxonomy (NCBI): domain Eukaryota; kingdom Metazoa; phylum Chordata; class Mammalia; order Chiroptera; family Hipposideridae; genus Hipposideros; species Hipposideros armiger. The sequence continues at coordinate 1,400,348 of NW_017731761.1, read as the reverse complement.
TTCCAACTCCAAAACCTCCTACACTCTGCCTCTCAACTTTTCTGAACTTGGCTAAGCCAGCATGGGCTTTGTCTACCCTGGGCTTTAGAATATGTCCCCAGGCCCTTTTCAGGATGACACAGGCAGCCTGAGTCCTGGGAAGAGCAAAGACCAGGAGCCAGGATTCCCACGTTTACATCCTAGTTCTGGCACCAATTTGCAAACCCATCTCCTCCCTGGGCCTCGGTTTTCCCCTCTGCAAAATGAGGGGACTAGAAGAGTGGTCCTCCAACATGACTGAACATGGGAACCACCAGAGGGTACAAACTCAGGTCTACACCCCACCCCAGCTCTGATGAATCAGAATCTCTGGGGGCAACAGACTCTGCTGTAACCAACATCCTTGGCGATTCTGATAAACCCCAACATTTGAGAACCACCAGACTCAGTGATTCTGACTGGCCCCTCCAACCCTGACGTGACTAAACATACACCCTCAACATTGCTCCTCAAACTGTCCTTCCCACACCCTCTTCCCTAGCACAGTAAATGGTACCCAGATGCGCAGCTCAAACGCTGGAAGCGTCCTTGGTTCCTCTCTCCCTGTCTCCCGCTATCTAATCCATCAGTGTGGCCTGTCAGCTCGACCTCCACATACATACTGAAGCGTCAACTTCTCTCCCTCCCCCATCCCACCCTTAATGACTGCACCTGCTTCCTACTTGTTTCCCCACCGCCAGCTTGCCAACCCCCCCCNCAACTCAACATCTAGGAGATCCCGGTGTTCGGTTCCTGCTGCCCCCTCACGGCGCCCAATCACCGTCCCCCCACCCCCTGCCCCCAGCAACCCATTTTCTTCCCAGCAACCTAGGGACCTTGGCAAAGTATATATCCAACCATCTCCCCCTCCTGAGTCCAACCGTTCAATGGCTTCCCACCACGCCTAGAATTATACCCAAACTCTTTTTCTTACTTAGTCTGCAAGGCCCTTCAGGATCTGGTACCCCACTTCTCGCATTACTCTCCTAGCACACACTGCTCCTGCCCCACCAGCCCACACTCTGTTCTTTGAATAAGCCATGCTTATTCTAACCTCAGTGCCTTTGCACCTGCTGTGCCCTGTGCCTGGGAGTCAGTGCCCCCAGCTCTTGTACCTGGCTATCTCCTTCTCGACAATTCTCCCTGACTTTCCAATTTAAAGGAACCCTGCCCACATCATTCCTCACCCAAGCAACCTGCTGTATTCCCTTTACAGCACATATCACTAGTATTTGAAATTATCTCGTCTTTATTTTGTTCATCTTCTCCCCTTGTGATGTTGTGATATAATAAGAAATACAGTATATATTTGGTCTTTGTTCCCAGTTCCTGGCACAGAGCTCCTAACCTTGGAATTTCCTGAGGGACAGGAATGAGAGGGTTGTCTTTTGTTATTCGTAACAAGCCCCTTTCAATCAAGCCACACCTGCGTTTAAGTTAAAGAGGTGACTTTTGGAAAGCCCCTAAGGATAGGGGACTGGTTGCCAGTGGAGCCAACCATGTGGTTAGAGGGTTGGAACTTTCAGCCCCCCAGTTCCAGGGAGGGGAGAGGGGCTAGAGGCTGAGGTGAATCACCAATGGCCAGTGACTTAATCAATCATGTCTGGGTAATGAAACCTCCACAAATAACCCTCAACGTCAGAGTTTGGAGAGCTTCCACATCGGTGAACACATCCAGGTGCTGGGAGGGTGGTGTCCGGGGAGGGGGAGGGGGAGAGGCCGGAAGCCCCACCCCTCCCCCATACCTGGTCCCCTGCATCGCTTTCACTTGGCTGTTTCTGAGTTATATACTTTATAATAAACAGACAATAGTAAGTAGAGCGATTTCTTGCATTCTTTGAGCCATTCCAGCAAAGGATTGACCCCGAGGAGGGGATTGTGGGAACCCTGGATCTATAGCTGGTCGGTCAGAGGTGCAGGACACCTGGGCCTGTGATTGTTGTCTGAAGTGGGGGGCAGTCTGTGGGACTGAGTCATTAACCAGTGGGGTCTACACCCCAGGTAGTTAGCGTCAGGATGGAATGACAGGACACCCAGTTGGTGTCCAGAGAGTTGGAGCATTGGTTGGTGTGGGGGGGGGACAAAGCCACACATTTGATGTTAGAGTGTTGTGAGCAGTAGAAGAAAAAGGGTTTTTGTTTTTCTTTTCAGTTGGTATGTGTAGTAGAAGCAGAGAAAAAGTTTCTCATTTTATCCCCACTAGGATGTCGTCTCCATGGGAGCAGGACCCCTTAACTGTCTGATCCATCACAGTGCTCCTCAGTGCATCACCTGACACACAGCATGCACCCCAAAAGTGCTCATCAGATGACCAAAGCAATGAAGAATGACATCTGTGCTCGTGGAAGAGCTTTCTGAACTCCAGTCTTTGGAGATGTCCCAGAAGAGAAACCATTAAGAAAGAACATTCTAGAAATCTTTAGTGCACAGGATAGCCTCAGACCTCAGTGAGGACAACTGACCATACCTTTTCATGACTCTTCTCTCCTGGAGATCCGGGTCCCACTATGTGCAATCCTAGAGAATTAAAAAATTTAAAAGAAAGTGCATCTGCTAATGTGCAACAATTTTGTTAGTCAATATAGATTTATTTAATGCAATAAATGACATAATTGGACTTTTATTTCCATAATATATTTTTCTAAGATAACTAATATTTTGAGTACCCGTGGCCTGATGTCTCCTGAACGAACATATTTCCTGTATTATTACTCTTGTATAAAACTGACATTTAAATAGTTTAATAAATGAGCAGTTGTTTGACTTGTATCAGTTTCAATACATTCTGGGATATTAATAAAATATATTTCATAAGCCAGCTCAATAGACCATGCCGTAAAAATTCAATGATTTATTAGTGATACACTTGCTATTAGTTGGGACAGATACTCAAAATGCCATTAGGGTTAAAATAATAATCAATCAAACTAATTAGACCCTATTTTTCATATGCAAATATAATTAAGCATACATTTCTCCATAACTTTAAAGAGAATTATTGAAGCTCAACCTTGTATGAAGAGCCCCTCGCTTGAGTTAATGAAATGACAGTGTCTCAAGTTGATATGCAAACAAAATTGATGAACCGTTCCAGGCTTTGGGGAACATAGGGAGGTGGGACCAGAGAGGAGAGGCTAAGAAAAAAAAAAAAAAAAGACCACTCTGTTCACCTGAGTCTATTCTTCCTATCAATGCTAATTTCAGGAAAGTTTCAAGACTCAATGCGGGCAAGGATGATAGATCCAATATGGCCCCATGAGTAAAATCATGGGTCCTGAGCTCACACTGCTGTGTTCAGAACTTAGCTTCACCAACAGAGTGGACCTGGGGCAAGTTAACCTCCGTCTGTGCCCCAGTTCCCCCATCTGTGAAATAGGAGTGATGATGATGATGGCAGCAATATATACACACCTTGAGGTTTGTTGGCTGGAGTAAATGTGTGCCTAGCCCTGAGCGAGTGCTCCATAAACGTTAACTGTTTTTATCCAGAAGCAATTTAATTGCCCTCCGGCTTTCTCTGTAAGACAGCTCAGCCACGTGCTGGCTGGGTGACCCTGGGAAAGTCGACTCACCTCTCTCCGGACAGCCAGGGAGTTTGTGTAGCTGATTCAGAAGGTCAGTTAAGGAGGTTGAAGAATGATCACTCCTAACGACTCCTTCTGTCTCTGTTTGGGTCTAATCCACAAGCCTAGTTACTCCCAAGGAGTCGAGCCAAAGGGCCAGAGGGAGCCCAGAGCCAAGTCAGGGCGGGGAGCCAGAGCATCCGGGACTGGTCTCTTCAAAGAACCAGTACTGGAGAGCAGGAGAAGAATCTAGACTGCTTCTGGCTCTGGCCTAGCTGCTTGGTGTGCTAGTTAGGGCCAGAGTCCGTAAATGCCTTCTGTGAAGGACCAGATAATAACTATTTCAGGCTTTGCAGGCCTTATAGTCTCTGTGACAACACTCAGCTCTGCTGCTACCGCATGAAAGCAGCCATAGACTGTGTTCCAATCAACCTTAACTTGCAGACACAGGCGGCAAGAAGGTTGGGGCTCATGGATTAAGGTAATGTCAGCTGATGTAACATACAAACCCCAAAATGTGCAATGGCTAAACCGTGGTCAACATCTCTCTCTAGCTCTTGGCTAGTCCAAGTCCAGTGCAGACGTTCCTGGTCGGGCAACTCTCTTGGGTGACTGTCCTCCAGGAGGTGTTAGAGACCCAGGTTCCCACTGTATTGTGGCTCCTCCATCCTCAATTTGAGGTGTCCAAACTCACCTGATTTAAATTAAACAAGTGGAAGGGAAAGAGCATGCCAGTCATGCCTGGGAGGGTTTTTGGACTGGGCCTGGGTGCTAAGCATATCACCTCCACTTACAATTGTCTAGAGCTTAGTCTCATGGCCACTCCCACTGCAAGGGAGGCTGGGAGATGGACTTGAGCTGTACGGTCTGGAAGAAGACAAAACAGATTCGGGGAAGAACTAGCAATTTCTTCCACAAGAAGAACCTTGACTTGGGCACTTTCCCTGTCTTCATTCTATCTTTTTCCTTAAGGTTCCCATCCTGACAAATAGCATAGTTATTCTCTTGGAGGTACTTCCCCTACAACAACCGGTGTTACCGGCTCATCCCCTATTCTCCATATTCCCGCCCGCCATGTTTCCCTATAAGAGCCTCCCCGCTTTACCTGCCTCTCTTCGTCAGCAGGCTCTCTCTGTCCTGAGGACAGGCTCAGACCTGTGGGGCTCACTACCGTATCCATCTCTACACTGGCCACATGGGAGATGATCGATAAAAATTCATTAATGAGGGCCGGCTGAGTGGCTTAGTTGGTTAAGAGCTCGCTCAAGAGTTTGAGCTCTGAGCAACAGTGGTTCGAGTCCCAGCCCGAGCTGAGCAGCCGCTGAGCTGCCAACAGGTGGCAGGATGGCTCAGCTAAAAAATAAATAAATAAATAAATAAATAATAACCCAAAAAAATTCATTAATGAGTGAATAGGTGAATCTAAGATGAGTTACAATGATCAAGCACATGCAAAATCGGGTATAAAAAGTAACAGAAAATAATTAAAAGAAGCAAAGAAATTGATGTGGCATTTCCCTGGGAGAAAGCCCAAGAAAACTCCAGAAGAAAGAAAACCTGGAACATTCAAGGGAGTCCAGAGCTAAATGTAGCCACCAGCTGTGGCCACTCAGTCCTAAAGAATCTGAAAGAATATTTCCATGTGTATGTGTGTGCATGTGCACGCATGTGTGTGCACATGTGCGTGTGCATGTGTTTGTGTGTTCATGCATGTGTATGTGTGCATGTGTGTTCATGCATGCGAGTTTGTGTGTGCATGTGCATGCATGTGTGTGTGTGCACATGAGTGTTGGGTTATGCCAATCTCTTTGTCTGAGACAAGACCTCATGACTCAATCTCTAACTTGGTCTGGTTTTCCAGCCTTTTCTTTCCTCCTCAGGTCAGAAGGTACAGGGAGCCCTGGAGAGGAGAATGGTAATTACGCCCAATGAGTGAAGAGCAAACTCAGCAGTTTTCGCAAAAAGGCTGTGGGCCCTCCAAGGAACATCTGTGGCCAGAAACCTGGCTTCAGCCACAAGATGTATTTCCAGCCTCCGGGAGAAAGAAGAATGAGGTGGTTGGGCCTTCTGCGGCAACAGCCTTTTTTTAAAAAATCATTTCAAAATTAAATTAAATGCTATTAAATTAGCAAAAGTGCCAGGGAAGCCCGGAAAGTCGCTCAGATAAATGGCCCAGGCTGGGCATCTTAAAATCACAGAGATGTCAGATGCTGGGGCTGGAGGGGGCTCCGGAAGTCCTCCAGTTTCCTGGCTCTTACCCAGGCGCTGAATCAGGATTCTCTGGGGAGTTTGTACAAAAGCACAGAGCAGGGCACATGCTCTCTCGGAGAGCCTGGCTCTGCAGGTCTGATGGAGAAGGACTTTGTCTCAGTAGAGCTCCAAGGAGGTGATTCTGACACATACACTCTCAGTTACAAAGCACAGATATACCCCTGGCACCTTCATTTTGCTGACAAGGGAGAGCCAGTGACTTGCCACTTTCTCCCCACAAGGTACTGGAAGAACTCAGAGAGAGATCAAAGGTTGTCCAGTCCCAATACAGCCTCTGTTCCCAAGGATGGAGATTCAGGAGGATTCCAAGGAAGAAGAGGGGGGTATCTAGGGCAGGGGGGCTTTCCTGTTCTCTGACCATTGGTGATGCGTTCAGCGAGTGATCACCGGGCAGCCCCTCTGGTCCAGGGGCTAAGCCAGGCACCAGGGACCCAGTGGTGGCCAAGATCCAGCCCATAATAAATAAGATGATTCCAGCCACTGACAAATGCTGTGATGGAAACAAAACAGGAGGATGAGACAGTGACACGAGGGGGGTCCCTTTAGCTAAGGCAACCAAGACGGCTGCATGGAGGCAGTGACATTTGACTGGAGATGTAAACAATGAAGAAATCCAAGGATGAAAAACAAGGAGTATCACAGGAATGTCTAATAGGGGGGTCAGTAACCTCAGGGCAGTGGGTACAGAGGAGGACCCCCTGAGAAAGCAACCCTCAAACTAAGAACAAAAGGATGAGTCCGGGTCAGTCAGGGGGAGAAGGGGCAGGCAAGAGGTTCCATTCATTCATTCATTCATTCATTCATTCAATTTTTGACCTACTGTGCACCAAGCACTAGGCCAAGTGACAAAATTCAGTTGTGATCACGACAGCATGTGTCAGCTTTCAAAGATGACGGCGGACACTGAACAACGAAAGACGCTAAAGCCAAGCTCTCAATCTTGCCACTAGGGACATTGGGGCCAGATCATTCTCTGGGGTGCAGGCTGCCCTGTACATTGTAAGATGTTGAGCCACATACCTAGTCTCCACCCACCAGCTGCCAGGAGATAGCCAATTCCAGGTGCAACAACCAAAACCACCTCCAGACATTGCCACAAGTTCACTAGGGGAAAAATCACCCCAATAGTGGTTAGAACCACAGGCTACAGTGCAGTGAGAGAGAGAGATAATAGTAATATCATACATAATATTTTTTAAGAGGCGGTGGGGAAACAGCACAGGGAGTTTGGGGTCTGGATTAGACCCTAAAAACCCAGGCCCTAAAAATATTCCTAGCTCAGAAGTTTGTGTTGTACATTTCTGCAAACCCAGTAGATACCCAAGCCCCATGTTTTAGCAAAGAAACATCTGTGGACCTTTGAGACCTCAATGGAGAGGCTAGGTGGAGTTTGGGGGAAAGGAGGACACAGCAGGAGTGAGGAACACTTGGAAGGTGATTCTGTTTCCTCCCACTGGAGTTTAAAACCACTTTCCAGCAGGGTCCCCCAGCAGGTCTGTCTTACATGGCTCAGCCAAGGGTTAACCCGCAATGTTTATTTATGAACTTGGCCTATTACTGTAGCATAATTTGAATACAGTGCCTATGAAGTTTTTTATTGCCTGCTATAATTTCATTTTTAAAGCTCTCCCTATGCCATACTTTAAAAATGATATCTCCAACAAGAAATAAATTCTGTGTTGCAGCTGTGTTAACTATATTTACCCATGGGACACACTATTTTGTCCTTGACACAAACCCCTGGAGAGTTGGCTGAGAATTGCTTTGGCAGCTTTCTCTCCATCTCTCCCCGAAGCTGCCGCGGCCGCCACCACCACCACCACCACCAGAAAGCACTGCTGCTGTTCCCTGTGACACCCCACAGAGCCCGAACTGCTGCCCAGAGAGGCCTGAGACTCAAGCAGAGGGACAGCTGTGAAAGCTGTGAAGCTGCTGGTCTGAAAAGCCACTCAGCCTCTGGCTGTGTGGACGGGACAGAACCCATGGGCCCTTCTGAGAAAATAAGGGAATTGGGCTGGACGTTGTCAGCGCTCTATGCTCACTCCATCCTTACCCCTCCTTGGCAACAACCAAAACCCTGCAGAACCTCTCCCCACTCCTTTCCTGCACTCCTGGGGTCTGTGGTGGAATTTAGACGGTCTGCAGAACAATGGCTCAGGAACCAAAATCGGCCAGCTTCTATAATTTTAAGCTTTTTTTTCCCGTTGGAGTGAAAAATACATATTGCCGAGCCCCAATGACAGTAGCAATAGTTTACGTTTACCGAGCGCTTGCTCTTCGCTGGGTACTCCGCTAAGATGAGACATAAGCATCTTTGATGCTGACGGCAGCCCTCGGAGCGTGTATGACGCTCCCCATTTTGCAGATGAGTAAACTGAGGCTCAGGAGTCAGAGGGAATGCCCACTCAGGTTAGCCCAGGGAGGTCAGGAGAGAAGGCGATACGAGATATCATCCTCAACCCCCTGCACCCCAAGGTGGCCCCCATTAGCTTGTCCCCAGCAAGATCAGAAGCAATGGGACCCCAGGAGGGCAAGTTCTGAGAGAGGAGGGAACGGTGTGGGGCACAGGGCAGCATGCTGGATGAGACACTGCAGTGCAGAAAGGCATCCATTAATCAGATGGGGAGTGGGGCAGGCCCGGGGAGGACAGGAGGCCAGAGATAGCCAATTCCTTCCACAACACAGCAACTGACCCTTCTGAGCAGCTCAGCATTACAGAGTCAAATATTCCAGTTTGGGTGTCAGGCAGCCCAGAGTTTAAACGCTCGCTCTGTGCTGCAAAACCACTTCTGGCTCCATGACCCAGGCAAGAGACCTCACTGCTGTGCAAATCAATTTCCCCATTTTAAAAATGGGGACAACAGGGAGAGAGAGAGACAGAGAGAGAGAGAGGGAGAGAGAGAGGGAGAGAGAGAGAAGCCTTGGCACAAAGGCATAGTGGCATAGAGTTAGAGGTTTGTGTTTCAGCCTGGAGTTTATCATTTACTTATTAGTCATGAGAGCTTGGGCAAGTTACTTAGCTTGACCCTCAACTTCCTCATCTGTAAAATGGGACTATAACTGCCTTCATCGAAAGGTTGTTTGGGACTAAAGATGACTCACGCAAAGCACTTGGCGTCGAGTAGGCGTTTCATAAATGGTGATTGAATGTGGCTCGGTGTATCTAAGAAGAATATGGCCTTTGAAGTGTTAAGATCTTCGCTCCCTCTTTAGTGACTTTCTGTCTCTGAACCTCAATTTCCTCATCAGGAAAATGGGGATAAAAATTTCTCCTTCATAGAAATGTTAGGTAGAAGGATAGACCATCTTGCATGCTTTGGCCACTGCCAAGAGAATAGAGGTGTATGTCAGAGCTGGTCTCAGGAGGAGGCGAGAGCCATGTGGACGGAGTACAACCTGGACAAGCCAAGCCCCAGCGGCTGGAGTGAATCCAGCCAAGATCAGCCGAGCCCTAAGCTGAGCCCAGGCTAGATGAACCACCCCTCAGACACGCCACGAATCAATGAGAATCAATGATTATTGAGAATAAATGATTAAGCCACCAAGTTTGAGCCTGGTTTGTTACACAGCACCATTGAACCCAGAGCTAACTGGTATAAGTAATTTAATTCCACGAAGTCATGCCTATAGATCCATAGATATGGCTACTATTTATTGAGCACGACTTGGTGCCAGTCACTGGATTCAGCACCTTGCAGGTTTTACCTGATTTGATCTTCACAACAATCACAGGAGGGAGGCACATAAGTACCACCATTTTACAGATAAGCGAGCGGAGACTCAGAGACATGTGGTCACTCACCCAAGGGCACACAGCCAGGAAGGAGTCAAATTTGGATAAGAAACCCAGATCCATCTTACTCCAGAGCCCCCACTTTGCACTACAGAGCCATGGGGGCCTCCAGGCTCTCAGGATTTGAGCCCAGTGCCCAGCACATATGCAGCATAAATGGATGTTCTCGGTACCTCAGGAAGGCGCCAGGCGCAGACCAGTTGCACCCGACCAACCAGGACCCTGAATGCAGGCGGTCCCTTGCCTGTTCAATGCCCCCCACCAGGGCCACCCCGCCCCACCACCAGCAGCAGTTGTTCAGGCTGAATACCTCCCCTGCAGCCCTCTGGCACCAACCCTATAAATATTAAACCAGTGGTAATTAGGGAAATCAGGCAGTCACTGCACTCGGGAGCCCTGCCACGTCTCCCCACTAGGCCCAAGCTGCCTTTGACTAAGGAGCTTTGTTTCTTTTAATTTGGGGACCTCATTCAAGGCATGTGTCAGGGACTGGGATATCAAGCTCATCCCATGTGAGCCTGGGCCCCAGCGGCAGAGCCCCACCCCCTTGGGGCCTCTCCGACTCTGTCAAGAAGCTGCAGAGGGGCTCAGGATGCAAGGCGGGCATGGGGGAAACCGCAGGGCTCCTGTCAAAGCCCGACCCGCCAGGGGACCCACATTGTTTCTGTGGATCATGTAGCATCAGGCTATGGTGTCACTGCTTTGCAGGGCTGATGACACATAATGCACGGTGACAAGGTGTCACATCAGACAACACAGCCCCACATGCACGTGCTCAGGTGGGGCTGCAAGCCCCAGGGGTGCTGAGGAAACCAAAGATAGGGAATCTCCAACAAAGCGGGCTGCAAAGATGAGAAGACACCCAGCCCACCCCGCCCCCTCTCTTGAGAAATAAACAGCCAACCTTCCCACCAGGCCTGGCGGAGTTAGGGGGAGGAGGAGGAGGAGATGTGGCCGAGGGTCTCCCCACCCACGCACATCCACAAAGAATCATGGCGCCTGCGGGTCGTGTGGCTCTCCAGGTGCCACACCATCTCACATAATTGATCTTCCCCAATCCTAGCAACAACTTTTCTTAGAAGATGCTAATGTTAACCCCTTATACAGACAGGGAGGCTGAGGCAACTAGAGGCAGGAAGGTGTAGCAGCTGCAGGCATAGGCTCTGGAATCACAGGGATCTGGGCCCAAATCCCAGCTCTGACAATCCCTGGCTGTGTGACCTCAGGAAACTTACTTGACCTCTCTGAGAAAGCCTCAGCTTTCTCACCTATAAAATGGGCATAAAAATAATGCCTACTCCTTATAGGGTTTAATGTGATCGTACCTACAGACTGTGTCACACAGTACCTGGTATATAACAAGCCAAGTCATTGTTGTAATTATGATTACTGAAGACCACATAGCTCAGAAGAGTTGGAGATGAAATTCAAACTCAGGTCAGTTTCCTTTGGAAGCCCATGACCTTTTCTGGCCTCTCCACTTCCTCCAGGACCCCACTTGTCACCCAACCAGTCCCCGCCCTATAGAGTTTCCCTTTCCCAATATTGGCAACTCATCACCCAGCCCATCGGCACCATAGGACAATCACAGCCTCCTTATTTGTGGGCTGGGGCACTATGGTTAAGGTGTCCCCACAGGCGTCGAACAGGACAGATGGAAGAACTCCCACTTTGCAGCTGGGGACAGTAAGGCCCCAAAACAGTGAAGGCGTTGTCCCACAGCCCCCAGCAAAGCAATAGGTGGACCCAAGACTAGAGCCCCAGGCTCCTGGCCCCCAGCCACAGCCCTCCCGTATTTGGTAAAAATCCCTTCAGCCTGGATAGCCCCTTAGAGTTTACACAGCAATTGCACTTGTTATACTTGATCCTGTTAAATCCACTAAGACAGGTATAAACTCCATTTTCTGCATGGGGAAACTGAGGCTCGGGCTGGAAACATGCCCTGCCCAGGATCTCAGAGTGAGTCAGAAGCAGAGCGGGGGCTGGAATCTGGAAATCCTCTTCCCCCCAGCAGCGCCTCCTTCTACCCCTCCCCCTCAACGGAAGAACAGAGCCCCTGTCTAAAAGGCACCTAGGTGGCCCCATTATAGATGCCCCACCAAAAATGACAATGCCCCCAAACAGCAAAAGCCTGCTACACCAAGTCTGTGGCCCGGAGGCCTGGAACCACCATGGCTGCACAGACCCATCTGGTCCACACACCGGCGGAGGAAGGGAAGCAAACCTCAAACCTGACAAAGCCCACACGAGTGGCAGGTATTAATTGGTGCAATTAGGCAGTCCTTTCCCAAGGCCATCGAAGCTGCAGCATCAATAATTAGACTCAGATTGGAATTCCTTTGGCTCTGCGTGTAAACAGGACACTCTTTCTGCAGTTGCGGTAAATGATTTGTTCAAGGGGGAAACATTTACTGTAATTTGAAAGGAGCAATTGACTGTATTATTAGTGGATGTGCCAACTGGTGAAAGACTACATTATTCTGTCTTCTGCCCAAGCCCGACAAAAAGAACGCTTTGGAAAGAGAGGGTCCCCAGGCATTTGGGTGGCCTGGTTTTTGGAGTCAGGAAAACCCCAACCTGGGTTGCAGTCCTAACTCCCCCATTTATGTGCTGTGTGACTTTGGGCAAGTAACACAACATCTCTGAGCCTCCCTTTCCTCATCTATAAACTAGGGATAATACCGGTACATAACTCCCATAGTTGCTGTGAAGATTAGATGAGCTAAACACACAGAAAGTGCTCAATAAAATAAGCTGTTATCCTTGCTGTTATTAGTAATAATAATTATCATTGTCATCTCTGGAGCATTCTTGGGGGCCCAGAGGAGCCCATAGTCCATTACCCACCCGCAAAGGGAACAAACTGAACCAAATGAACAAAAGCTATAAGTCGCCCAACAGATGGTGCCTTTGACATTTATTGTGCACCAACTGTGTACAGGGTTGAATCAGACAAGGACCCTCCTCTCAGGGTGTTCAGAGTCTTTGGTGAAGACAGGCACGAAAGCAAATAATGGCCTCCCATCAGATAGAACTGTACAGTTTACAAAGCATACTTACATCCATTAGGCCCCCTCCCCCAAACTCTCACAACACTTGAAAACTGGTGTCATTATGTTCATTTGACTGATGAGAAATGTGAAGTTTTAAGTCGCTTGCCCAGAATCACAGAGAAGAGGCAGAACTGGGATTTGAACTCAGGTCTGTCTGCCTTGAAGCCCATTACACTCTCTTAGCAAATTCCTTCCATAGAGGGAGGGGGTAGAGACAGGTTGGGATCATTTACCACCTGGCAAGGACCCCAGAATCAGGTGCAAGTGCCAAGATGTCTTTGCTGTTCCTCCTCCTCCTTCTTGCCATCCCCCCAGGGCTGTCCACATACCTCATGGGCACTTACCCTGCATGCTCTTGCTTGGGGCCTCACCCCTTTGGGGCACCCACGTCAGTTCCTGCATGCAGCCCTCTGAGATGAGAACTGAGTCGGGGGTCAGGCAGACCTGGGTGTCAGTCCTTCACGTACCTCAGACAAGCTGGGCAGCCGGGCCCAAATTCTCAAAGCCTCAGTTGCCACGTCTGCTAACCGGGGATGCGGACCAGGGCATGGTGGGCGTAAATGTGAACACGTGAGGGCAGGGAGCGTGCTTCTCTTATCCATGGCTGCATTCCTGGCATGGAGGGAGGGAGGAAAGGTGGAAGATGCAGGGAGGGGAGGAGAGAGGAGGAAGGGACAAAGGGGGGAGGGACAGATGGAGGGTAAGGGAGAAAAGGAAGGGAAGAGGGGGGGAAGAGGAAATCTTTACCATCCTTCAACCCCAACTCTACACTCAGCATCTTTGTGAAGCTTTTCAGGGTCTTTCCTAAAGTAGGGTGAAATAGACAGAATCTATAAACTGAGGCAGGTGCACCAATTCTGCAATGAGGCCTTCGGTTCCGATCCCAGCAGACAAGTCAGTCCTGCTCGCTGAGCCTCATTTACCTCATCTGTGGGCAGGGGTGGGGGAAGCACAGTACCCGCCTCATTGTGGTGGTTGTGAAATGAACCTAGGTGACTTCTAAAAGCGCTTAGTGTCTGACAAATAAGGACGGGATAGGGTTTACTTACCATCATCACCACTCACTTTCTGAAACTCAGTCCAGTTTGAAAATCATGGCCTTTCCCTTTCTGCCTGGAGGATTCTTTCTTTTTCCTGGGCCTCAGTTTGCTCATCTTTAAAATGGCCGTGATGGTAGTTCCAAACTCACAGGGCTGTGGTGGGGTTTGAGTAAGTTTATTTAGATACTCAGCAAGTGGGGTGCCTCATCTTTCTGTGCTGCTCCCGCTGGCCACAAAAGTTCCTGTTGGCCCTACTATGTGCCTCCCTCTGCTAAGTGATGAGAAGAGCACTGACTAATGCCCACCCGTGTATGCCCATAGGGACTCACTTACATGTGGGTGCACACACACATTCACACGTGCCCTTTTCCTCTCTCACCGTCTCCCAGAGATCAGCCAGCCCCGGTGTCCCGCACCTGCCCCAGAGACCGCATAATCTGGGGGAGCGGCACCCTCACATTTCCCAAGCAGCTTCCAACCCCTCAAAATTAGCCATTAGGGACTCAGCCCAGCCCTAGGGCAGTGGCACCTCCTCCCCCATCCCCTCAGGTTCCTCCCCCAATCAGAGCTCCAGGGCCCAGAATTGGCTGGGCATCTTGACCCTCCCCCAGGCCTGGCCACTATCCTCTTTCCCTCACCATCAGCTCTTAACTCTTAATTGGTCTCCCAGCCTCCACTCCTGCCCGCCAATCTATGCTTCAGCTTTTGATTCCAACCAAAGACATTCTATTCACACAGAAACCTCTTTGTTTCAGGCCCCTGCTTCGAATCCCTGGAGAGTTTTCCATTTTTCTTAGAATAAACTTCTCATTACCTTTAGAATAAAATCCAGACATCGAGCTGTAGCCCCCGGCCATGCATGGCTGGCCTCTGCTGCTGCCCAGCCCTGTCTCCTCTGCTCCGCCCTCCTTACTTCTATTCCAACCTTACCCCCAATACCTCACCCACCACCCACCCCTCACCCCCAATCTCCCTACTCACCCCGCTTCTGCCAACCCCAGGGCCTTTGCACAGGTGCTTGCCTCTGCCTGGAATACTCTTCCCTCCTACTCTTTATGCTGTTGCTTCTGCCATGTTAGAACCAGCTGGATCTCCCAGGGCCTGCCTAGCCTCCGGAATCATCCACAATCACGCTTCTAGCCAATCGCCCCCAATTTCCTCCAACTGCCAACCCTGACCTTTAGAAGGGAAGCTCATCCATCCATAGCACCACCTGTATTTGCATCTCTGCTGTCTAGGGGCTGCCAAGGAGAAGAAAGGGGTGCTGGCTCAGGGGAGGAAGGAGAATGCCAACACTTATGAGGTGCCTACTGTGTGCCGAGAGCTTCATATATACGGTCTTATCGGACCCCCATTCTGCAGATCCCCAGGCTGTGTAATGCTAAAGCCTGATTTTTCTTTGCTGCTCCTGACTGCCACGAACACTCGTGGACACCCTACTACGCGCCAGGCCCTCTGCTGAGTGCTGGGGATACAGCAAAGGGTACAACCAGACAGGCCCTGCCTTCATGGGACCGACAGCTTGTCACCCCTTCCCTGATATCACTCTCCCCCAAGGAACTCAACGGGGAGAAAGGAGAAAGATTTCCCCCAGATCGCAAAATCCAGAATTTGGGGGCCCCCCACCTTGAGGAAAGCTGGTCAAATGTGTCAACTTCTTACCTCAAGAAAATAGGTAGGAGGTAATGAGCTTCCCACGGACGGACATGTCAGTGGAGACTGGGATTCCACTGAGAGAGGGAGAACTGGGGGGGGGGGGGGGGGGGGGCGGGGGCTAAAGGGTCCTGTCTGGTCCAAGGGCCTGTGTTGTGGAATGAGGATGCTGTGAACATCTGGCAGCCCTCCTGCCCCCAGCTGGGCTCTGGGGAGACAGAAGGGCATGGAGCCTGGGGTGTGCACTCCCCAGCTCGCCCCCTCCAACCCCGCCAGTAAGCTCTGTTTACAAGCAGATCAGCAGGATGAGGTGGGATTCAAACCTGGGTCCCCTGGGCCCCAGAACACAGGCTCTTCTCAGGCCCAGGCTGCCTCCTGTGGAGACGGAGACCTCACAGGCCCCTGGGGCCTCCTGTGTGCTGGGAGAGCCAGCCTTGGGCCCAGGAGGAGGCAGGGGAGGGAGGAAGAGAGCAGGGAGGGGTGTTGAGCAGCCGCCGCCAGGATATTTTAGTGCCCCATGAAAGCCTGAATAAATAGTGTCTAACCTTTCCCACTCCCACTTCCTTATCTCAATATTCCGTTTAATAGCACCTTTCAGGCCTCACTAAAAGAATACGAGGGTTGTTATATCAGCTCTAAGTCACTGTTACAACCGGCCTAGCTGTCTTGTCAGCTACAACACCTGTGCTGGCGGAGCCTGGCTCCTCCATTCCTTGTGGGCAGGTGTGGGTCTTATGCTTCCAGAGATGCCTGGGGCCCCTCGCCCGACACCCACTGGGGCTCGGGGTTGATGCCAGAGAGTGGGACTCTGCCAACAATCTCCTAGGCCTTGCTATGGAGCAAAATGCCATGGACCGAAATCCGCGTTAGTGTCCTGGGGCTGCCAGGACTAAGCAGCGCATGCTGGGTGGCTCAGCCCACAGAAAGTTATCTCCTGTGGTTTGGGGGAAAAAGTCAAAAGTCAACGTGTCAGCAGGGTTGGTTCCTTTTGCAGCCCACAAGGGAAGGATCTGTTCCAGGTAGATGGCTGGCTTCTCGCTGCGTCTTCATGTCACCTTCCCTCTTGTGCCTGTAACAATATGATAATAATAAGAGAGGTAACATCTGCAAACTGCTTACAGGGTACCCCTCCCCTTACCTGTCCCTCTGCACCTGTTCTCCCTTTGATCCTCTAACAACATCTTGAAGCAGCCACTGTCCTTTCCCTTCTTGATGAGTGAGGACAAAGGCACCAAGAGGTAAGGAGACCTGCCCAAGATCTCACAGCCCATAGGCGGCAGAGCCGGGTTGCAAACCCAGGCCTGTGAGTCCTTCCCCACGGCGTCACCTGTGTCGGGATGTAGTCAGGACATCTGGGCACGTCTGTCCGCTCCATCACTTCCTAGATGGCTGGCTCCATTTAAAGCTCAGTTTCCTCATCTCTAAAATGGAGGTAAATAAAGTCTGGCCCACAGGAAGACCGTGGGAACGAAAAGAGGTTTTGTTCTGTGATCGTGCATTAAAATGTATCAAATGCCATTCACGGGTAAAATGAGTTAAACTTCACACAGACTCAGAGATAGCAGAGACAGACAGATAAACACATAGGCTGTGTGCACAAGTGTGCCAGTGTAAAGATCTACTTGCCCCTCGTGTGTCAGGCAGGCGTGTTTGTGAGCAGCAGGGTATATGAAAGGGCACGTGTGTGTACAGCGTGTGTGCATTCCTGGGTCCAGTGGGTCCTGCATTTGGAGAACTGCCCATTTGTGTGTGTTTTTAGGGCAGACGTGTTGACCAGCCTGGCTGTGTCTGGGTGATCATATGGGAGCCTGTGTGTATAGGTGTGCCTCTGTATGTCTGTGTTCCTGGATACATGGGCACCTGCTTGGTACCTGTGTGTGTAAAGGTGACTATCTGTCTGGAGCTTGCGTGCATTTGCACGCACATCCATGGTGGTGTCTGCGTGCATTTACACCTACATGCAACCATGTGTGTCTCCTGATATGTAGGTGTGGGTGCCTCCCTGCAGCTGTATGCCTCAGGGCACGTTTGTGTGCCTGTGCACACATCCACCTACCTGAATGTGTAAGCCTGGCCACGATCACTCTGCACCTGTGACCCGGTCCACCCAGGGTCTGAGATGGGAGTGTAGCTGCGTCCTGTGCCTCTGCTGGTCCCGCTCCGAGTGCATGTGGCCACTGTGTGCAGGGTCCAGCACTGGGGTAAATGAGGCCTTTTCCGCCCCCGGCTGCACCCAGGGCCTGCAGGCGGCTGCACTAATAAGCCTGCTTTCCCCGAGGCAGTGGCTGCCAGGAGCAGGTCAGTGAGTCGGAGCCCCCAGGCTGGGCTCCACTGCCCCTTACCAGGGCTGCTTCGTCAGCAGGACCATGGCCCACCATGACCCTGTGCCCTCCAGCAGCCCAGGGTCAGCACAGCCCCAGAGTAACCCCTGGGGAAGCCGTTCCTCTCCAGGCTCCATCTCCCCTTGTCCACTGAGAGACTGGCCCACAGTCCTGACGGGCTCTGAGAGGGACCAGAGCCCACCTGCCTACACCAAACCCCTCCGATCCAGGCTCTACCTGCCGTAAGCATGGCCTGTGGAGGCCTCAGCCTCCCTCTCTGTCAAATGGGACAAGGAGTTGACCTGAAGGCCAAGGCTTGGGCTCCTCTAAATAGGCCACCTCCCTCAAAGCTCCTGATAAGATAGCTGGGGCGAAGATGAAGCAAGGAGGGGAGGGCCCTGATCAGTAAAATCCTAACAGTGAAAGAAAAAGCTCCGTAAGTGCTAATTACAGCCTAGAGCCAGGTTAATGATACTAATGATAAATAACAGCAATAATAATGACAGCGACTCTTTCCAGTTCTTCCTAAGGCTAGCACAGTGCTGTGATGGTTACTATTATTATAGGTGTTATTATTATTATGCTCTCTCTGCTACCCTGCGTAGGATCCATGGCTGCCCCACACCCATCTCCCCATCTCCCCACTCCCGGGAGCTGCCTGCCAGGAACTGAGGCTCCGACCTCTCACCGGGGCTTAATTAGGTCTCTCAGAAGGCAGAGCTGGCTCAGGGCCTGCAGGGAGCTTGGGGCAGAGGACGCTGCGAGGACGGGAGGAGGTGGCTACAAACAGACAAAGCTGAGCTGAGCTGGGGGGGGGGTCTCCCCTGACTTGGGAACACCCCTCTCCACCTCTCTCTGCAGCAAAGTCCAGGCTAGAGCAGCCCTAATATACACACAAGCACACACGTCGCTTTCCGAGCCCCTTGTCCATTCTTTAACCTTGAGGGAAAAATCCGCGAAGCTTCGCGGAGGCCAGGCAGTGCTGAGATTCATTCCTCAGCAGCAGACGCACCTGGGTTTGAATCCTGGCTCTGTCCCTTTCCAGCTGTGTGACCTGGAGCTACTAACTTTCCCTCTCTGAGACTCTATATATGCTGCTATCACAAATAACCCCCAAATCTTCATAGGCTTACCTCGGGCTTGCACTGCATGACTCAGTTTGGCACCGAGAGGGACGTTCTCCTTCTGGTCACTCAGAGTGCAGCGTAATGGGGCACAGTCCCCATCTCAAATATTTCCAGTGGCTGTGCTGGAGGGAAAGAGAATTCCTGAGAGCCAAAATTCCACCAGTCATTAAATGCCCCAGCCTAGAAAGGAACATGCTCTCAATTCCTGGACCAGAGCTAGTCACGTGGTCCCAGCACCCACAAGGGGACCAGACAGACAAAAAAAAAAAAAAGCTGGTGAATAATATGAATGACTCCTACAATACCATTTAGAATCCTAGACCTTCACACACACAAAGACCCTTGGGATCATCTATTTTTGCAGATGCGAAGTTTAGGACCCAGCTGGGAGCGGGAGGCAGTGAGGAGGGAAGAGACTTATCCAAGGTCACACAGCAAATTGACTTCAGAACTGGAACTCTAACTAAGGTCCCCCTGGCTTCCTAGTCGGGTTGTCCTTCACCCCACCTCATTCCCTCACGTCCAGTGGCTCAAATGTACCAACACGGTTTTGGCCACAGAGAAATCTCCTGGGAGAATTCTGAGGATTGTTTTCTCTCTCTTTAAAGAGTCTGAGAAGTGGAAGTGTTTCCACTTGCTTTGGATGCTGTTGTGTGAGGATGAGCTGCAGCAGCCGTTTTGTGGCCGCGATGAAATTGTGTTGAAGACAGAGCAGAGTGAGTATATAATAGAACTCAGATCTTCTATGACGGCACTGAGCCCCTGAATCAGCCAACCCTGGGGCTGCCCCACCTCTGGGCTTCTTGTCATACAAGATAATAAATTGTCTTCCCCCTCTTCAAGAACATAAGCCCCATGAGGACACGGAACACACCATTTAGACCCCATTTTAACCATGTGTGATTGGCACAGAGCTATTCCTGGCTGGTACTCAATGTTTGTTGAATGAATTAAGTCATTCATATGTCCTTGCTCATTCATTCATTCATTCTTTTATTCCAATATATTCACCACGCAAGCTTCAGGAGGCCAGAAATCTTTGTTTCTTTCCTTATTGAATCCCCAAAGCCTGGAATGCTGTCTGCCACTGGCTAAGCTCTCAAATATCCATTGAGTGAATTGGAATATGAATTGAACTCCCTATATGTGCAAGGAGTCAGGCTGAGGCTTACCTGTGCATTGGTAAGAAAGAAAGCCCAGGGAAGTTACAAGGATTAGAGTGGTGGAATTATTGCAGCAATGCTGCCTTTCCACAGCCTAGCCCAGTGATAACATTGCCAGCGTTCTATTGAAGGAAGGCAAACTGAAAGTAACAGCCAATGTGAAGCAATGTCACCATTCACTCCTAGTCCTGGGCTGTAAGCCTCCTGAGGGCAGGGATGGCTTTTGGAGAAGTGTCTGTCTTAGTGGAAGAACCCTGGGTCCTGCAGGGGGCTAAGCTCCCACCGCTTCTCGTACCAGATGGCTGTCCCGGCCCCTGCATCTATTCTGGCAGTTGCCAGTTGGTCTTGGGGAAAAACAGAAGCGGCGCTTGAGAGATGGATGTCAATGGCAAATGGGCTGTGATGCTCATGTGTCTCCATTTTCCCCTTAATATACATGATGAATAAACTTAATTACATGGAAAATTGCTGCTATTGAAGGATGTGGCGAATGTGGCTTTCTCTTGTTGCTCAGTGCTTCCTCAATCTCCGGACAGCACAGTTTCTAGGGAGGGAAGCAGTCTCCCTGGCTGGCTCCAGGATCAGCCTTGATAAGGAGGAAGTCGCGCTCCAGGAGAGGCAGAACCAACTACAGATGAAGCGATAGGATGTCAGCTCTGAGAAGACCTGGAGTGTTTCATCCAACCACTCATTTTACAGGTGGGGGTAACTGAGACCTGGAGGGCGTGAGTGGGATGACTTGAATCCGTGGCCAGGGAATAAAGCGTGGTCTCGGCTTCCTTCCCCAAGTGCCTTCCTATACATTGCTCTGATCCGAAAGACATACGTCAAATCCCTCTCAGTTTCAGCTTCTTCAAAAGCAGGCATTTGGGAAACCGACCTGTGCCAAGGGCTTACTCCATCATTGGCAAAATTCTGAGCGCGTGCCAGACCAGAACCAGTGCTCAAAAAGAGTTAGCTGTCACTTGGACTATTTTTCTTGAAATTATCATTACAAATTTTAAGTGACTTATTAAAAAGCCGTTTCCCCAGATGGAAGGGAGGGTGGGGAAAGTCAGGATCTGGGAGGTGGGAAACCTAGGGCCTGGAGGAGCCTTACTCATTACTGGCCCTGTGCAATTTAGCAAAGCCACACCCACCCCAGAGCCTCAGTTTCCTGTCCTGTAAAATGAACATAACAACCTCTCCTCTTACCATCAGCAGGCTGTTGGAGGCTCCGGTAAGCTAATGAATGGCTGAACTTACCGTCTTTCCCCATATATAAGACGCACCCTTTTTTGAAAAATTTGGGTCTAAAAACTGGGTGCGTCTTATACAGTGGTTGTATGAGCACAAAAATAAGTGGGAAATGCAAGTTAAAAAAAATCTACAACCACTGTATAAGACACACCCAGTTTTTAGACCCAAATTTTTCAAAAAAGGGTGTGTATCAGTGCTTGTATAACAGTTGTAACGGGAATTCCTCAATGTATCACTACACAGCTGATTGTTAACAGAGCATAAGCCCAAGCAAATGTCCCATGCTTGTTCAGTCCCTGCTGAGATGAAGACAAGCTTGCCTAGAGCCAGGTGGCTGGGGTGAGATGGCAGAGAGGGAATAGTAATGGCTGATATATGTGCACAACCTTCATCATTATTCAGTAGACACCTACACTGGGGCCATTATCTGCCAAGGGAAGGGTACAAAGTTGAGGAAGGCCCTCAAGGAGCAGACAATCTAGGAAAGGAGACAAACAAAGCATCAATCAATTAGTGTGCTGACTGAACAACAGCCGAAAGTAGCTGCAAAGCATAAGATTCAATCAAGGAGGACTGCCTGGAGGAGAGTGGGTTTAAATAAATCATTCATTAACTCACTCACTCATTCATGCATGTATGCAGTATGTCTAATGAGCTGGAAATAGAGAGGTGAATAAAAACAGAAGTGATCTCTGCTTTCATTGACCCTACAATCTACAACATGAGACTTGTCCAAGCCAATGAGGGGCAGAGAGAAGGGCGCTTGGAGAGAGGGAACAGAATGGGCAAAGGCATGGAGGTATCGCTAGAGCATAAACCACTAAATAGGAGATGAGGCTGGATAGGAAACCTCTCTAATGCAGTTTGCAAAGAAGCAAAAATAGCTCGTCCCCCACCTTGCACCAATTAGTCACGTTCTCTCAAAAGTGCACTGTGCAACGACGAATGGATGAGCAAATGTGGTCCACCCATTCGATGGAATAGTATTCAGCCATCAAAAAGGAAGGGCGTACTACTGACACATGGCTACAACATGGATGAACCTTGAGGCCATTATGCTAAGTGAAGAAAGCCAGATATGAAAGGACATATATTGCATGATTTTGCTTATATGAGGTACCTAAGGTAGGCAAATTCATTGAGACGGAAAGTAGAATAGAGGATACCAGGGGCTGGGGAGGAGAAGGGAACGGGGACTTAGTGTTTACTGAGTTCAGAGTTTCAGTTTGAGATGATGAAAAAGTTCTGGAGATGGATGGTGGTGATGGTTGTACAACAACATGAATGTACTGAATGCCACTGAACTGCACACTTAGAAATGGTTAAATGGTACATGTTATTTCTGTGACACAATAAAAAAAGGGCACTGTGCCACTCTGAGCTATTTGTGTATCTTAGAAATACTCCAAAGTTTATTTGTTCATTCATTCATTCTACAGATATTTTATTAAGCACCAACAACATACTAGACACAGTTCCAAGCATTGAGGAAGCAGAGACAAAAAAAAAAAAAAGACAGACAAAAGACCCCTGCTGGCCTGGAGATGACAGGAATGAGGGAGCCAGACAGTAAACAAGTGAACGCATTAATAAACCAGATAATTATAGATGGTGATGAGCTAGGAAGGATATAAACAGGGGATGCGCTGGGGAGAGATGAGAGGGAGGTTTTCTGCTGTGGAGAGTACAGTCTGGCCTGGGCTCCCTGAGGAGGTAGCAGGTCCCCTGAAGCCTGCAGGAAGCAGCTATGCCAGTAGCTGGGAGGACAGGAAATCTTAATATTTCACATATGTACCTGAGACCTTTCTGACCCTGGCCCCACTCTAGGAGGCGCCTGGGGCCTGGTGATGGGCGCAGACACAGCTAAGGCTCGCGACCCTTACATAAGCATTTTCCAAGCCCTCCCATCGGGAAGTGCTTCCACATGTCTAACTTTCCTCTCTCCTGCTGCAGGCACTGCTTTGGGAGCTTCAGGGAGACGAGATCTTTTTTTAGGAAACGGCCCTTCTGCTGGCCTTCCCAGCCACCACATCCCCTCTAATCTCTAACTGTCACCTGAGACCCGACACCACGCAGTTGTTGTGGATGAGACGCATCAGCGCAGCAGAGAGCTGGGAGCTGCAGCCTGTTAGCAGTAATATAATTAAGTCCCAAGCTGGGGCCAGGCCCATTAGCACCTTTAGATCATCCAAGGGCAGTGGTTTCCTTAATGAAAGGTTCTCTATTACAAAATTGGGCTTCCATCCATCTCCATTATGGGGGGCAGTTTACCTGCTAATACACACACTGCACGCACTCCCTGGCAGGGGGTAGCGGAATGGCTTTCCGGGCACCAGGATGCTGATGAACAGCCCGTTCCTGCTGCCGAAGAGGCAGATGCAACGACCAATCCTCCTGGGGCCTGCTGCTTGCCAGTGTCTAGGAGATGAGAGTAAGATGGAGACTTCTTGGCATGGGGAAATACAGGCCACGACTAGACGTTTCTTGCCAGGGGGGTAGGCTCACCCAGGGTGACTTATAGGATGACTTCCAGTCGATCAACTGGGAGGTAGAATTTCCAATCCAGCCTGAGCAGGATACGTGCTGGGTGGGCCTGGGTTTCAGCATTTTCCATCATACAATGAGGTGTGCACGGTTCCTCGTTGCTCACCTGACACCGTCAGCACCTCCTATTGACTCTACTGTTAAGATGCGTTGAGGATCTGACCCCTTCGAGTAACCTCCTCTTCAGTCTGAGCCATCTTCACCTTCGGTCATCATCCTCCTGTTCAGGCTTCTGGCTTCTACTCTTGTGCCCCTACGGCCAGAGGAACCCTTTCTGGTTGTTGTTTTTTTAATAAACCGAGTGTAATTCACAGGATGCAGCAATGCTACTCCTACATAGACACCCAAAAGAAAACAGGTGTCCCAACGAACCCTTACACATGAATGTTCAGTACAGGCCACAAGAGCCAAAAGGTAGAGACCACCCAAGTGTCCATCAGCAGATGAGTGAATAAACAATATGTGGTGTATCCATACAACCGAATAATATTCAGCCATTAAAAGGAGCCGAGGAACCTTGCAACCATTTTCCATGCTGGCTGCAGATACCATAGGATCTCCCTTCTACATAGAATCTAAAAAACAAAATAAATGAGCAAACTACCCAGCAACAGACTCATAGATGCAGAGAACAAACTGAAGGTTGCCAGAGGGGAGGGGGTTGGGGGACTGGGTGAAAAAAGCAAAGGGATTAAGAAGTACAAATTGGTAGTTACAAAATAGTCACAGGAATGTAAAGTATAGCATAGGGAATATAGTCAATAATGTTGTAATAACTATGTATAGTGCCAGGTGGGTACTAAATTAATCGGGGGCAATCATTGCATAAATTATGTAAATGCCTAACCACTAAACTGTACACCTGAAACTAACATAAAATAACATTGAATGTCAACTGTAACTGCAATAAATAAATAACTTTTTAAAAACCAAAAATAAATTTACGTACATTAAAGTTCAAAAAAAAAGAAGGAACCAAGTTGTGATATGTGCTACAGTGTGAACAGAGGGATCTTTCTAAAAACAAATCCTGTCCCTCCTCTGCATGGAACCTTCCAGTGGTCTGTTTGAATAATATCCAGATTCAGTGTACGTGCCCACGAGATCCTACGAGATCCTACGAGGTCCTACAAGGTCCTACGAGGTCCTACAAGGTCCTACGAGATCCTACGAGGTCCTACAAAGTCCTACACGCCCATTTCCTCTCTGACTTTATTCCCACGCCTACCTCCCTGCACTGGCTCCCTCAGTCCATCGGCCTGGAACACACCAAGTCTGCGCCCACCTGGGGGCCTTTGTCATCACCATCCCCTCCACTGGGGTGCCCTTCCTCTGATGGACATCTTCTCCTGTGTCAGGCCTCACTCCAAAGTCACCCCCAGCGAGAGGCAGTCCTGGACCCCCGCATTGGCTGCATCCCCCACACCCACCCCTTCCTGTCCCACTGCCTTCTTATTTCCCTATCTCATTATGTTCCCATTGCATTGTTTCCATAGCCACTCTAGTGGAAGCTAACATTGGGAAATCATCCTGAACCTGAAAGCCATCCTGAACCATCCCCCTACCTCCAGTTTCTTCTGGAAATTTCCATAGCCACATGGAACACAGTTTGTTCATCCCTCCGCCTGGTGCTTTCTTGGTCCCCCTTGGAAAGGCAACCGGAACTCCAGATTTGTTGAACATCTACTGGTCCCAGGCAATATGGACAATGCGACAAAACATAAGACGTGGGCTTTCTATGTCCATGTGTGCCCGGTGCAGTGGCCACAAGCAGGTCAGAGATCAGAGGAGAGAGAAGGGTGATAGTGTAGACTGGATGGGCTTTTGGGGGTAACAGACTCAACCTGGGTAAAATTTGGTGGGTGCCTCATTCCCCACTGTTTTTACAATAAAATTCCCAGTCTTATGAGATGCTCATAAGTGGGGGAAAAATTGTTTCATTCTAATACATCTGACAACTTTGGACCAATTCCTTTTGGAGAGTCACAGTACACATCAGAAGTTCAAGTCACTGACAAGGCCTGCAGCAAAAACACCTGTTGGAATCCTAGCTTTTGTAACATATTCGACCCTGGGTCTGAGTTAAGGCAATTTTAGCATGAAGTTTCTGTTGCTTTAAGCCCTAAGTCGAGAAGTCCCTTCTTGGTCTCTCATGCCCCCCGTGAGGGAGAGAGGGGTGGTAGAGAGAGCAGCACCCATTGGCAATTCGCCATGGGCCCAACACTGGGCTACATACTTAGCACAACTTGTCTCATTTGATCCTCACAATGATCCTAAGACCTGTGTACAGTAATGACCCCCATTTTGCAGATAAGAAAACTGAGGTTAAAATGATTCATCCATGGCCAAGTGACTAGGAAAGGCACCTCTTCCTGGCTGTAGGCTCAAGCTCTTTGGCTCCAAGCCACCACATCCGGTTACCTGGGGGGTTGGGTGTGGCTCGCAGACCTTTCTTCGGATTCAGCACCTCCCCTTTGCCCCAGTCTTCTCTGTGATCCTTCAGCATCACAGTCTCCTTTGGGAATCAAGAGGTTAACCTCTCCCTCCTGTTTGCCCAGACTCAAGTTCATTACGCTGACTAATTGCTTCAAGGCCGGTGATTCCACCACCACTAATGGAAAATGTATCTGCAAAGTAATAGATTAATTGGCCACTTGTGATCAGCTCTCAACCCCGAGGACCACTGGGCATGCTGAACCCACCCCCGCCAGTCCTTCCGGAGCCAGGAAAGGGGACCAGGGGCTGGACTCAAAGAGGCTTTGGGGGCATCTGGAGTTTCACTGGCCATCACCCCAAGAAAGGCCCGCCAGAGGGTTCTGCCCTTCAGTAGACACATCCTGCATCCTTTTCAAATCATTAAAACTCAAGCGTGTTAACTTGAAAAGGATGGAAATCCTATCAGCAGAAGGATCCACTAAAATATCAGAACACCCGCACACCAGCTTTCCCTAACCCTAAGATGAGGAAGGGAGGGGGCTTTCCGCAGAAGATGTACAGTCGTTCATTATAAAGCAACAGCTACCACTGTGCATGCTAGCTGATGTGACGAACCCTGCCTTGTCTCAGCTAATCCTACCAATAGTCCGTGAGGCACGTGTTATCATGACCCCATTTTACAGAAGCAAAATGGGGTTCAGAGAGAGGTGGCAACCTTCCCAAGGCCACACAGCGAGGAAGTAAAAGTGGCCTGAGGGAGATCGAAGGTCTGCATGACCCGCCAAACCAGGTCTTTTATCCTCTGTTCCAGGAGTCAGCCCACGATAGGCCATGCATGAGCTGAATCCGGCCCAATGCCTGTACTTGTAAATAAAGTTTTATTAGAACACAGCCATGCTTGTTTACATACATTTACATATTCATTTACATACTCAGCCATATTCCCATATTCATTTATATACTCTCTTGGCACCACAACAGCAGTATGAGTCATTATGACAAGGACCATATGAAATATGTACAAAACCTGAAATATGTACTCTCTGCCCCTTTGCAGAAAAAGTTTGCAGACTTGATGAAATGAGGGAGAAGTAACCTGGAGATTCTGAGGGAAGCTCAGGCTCCAAGGTTCACTGACTGTCCCCAGATTATAAGGAAGGTCTCTGTGTCTGGAAGCAGAGGGGAGTTTAGAATTGAGGAGAAACCCAGGGAAGTGGGGAAGTGCTTAGCAGACACACAGTAGGCCTTCAACAGAGGGTTAGTAGATGAATGAAGAACGCAGCTGGAGGTCTCAGAGGTCGACCTTTGCAGTTTCCGTTTTTTCCTGCCAGGTACGTGAGCTGCTCCACCCGCTGCCTCCTGGCTCCAGGCTGGGCTGGTCCGGGAGTTTGACTGGCTGAATGAGTCGCTGGAGGCTGTAAAAACACCAGGGCTTTTTCCTTTAAGTCTCCCCTGTAAGTCACCTCGAAGCATTTCCTTGATCGATTGGCTCTTCTCCTCCTTGTAGGAGCCCTCCCCAGGGAACTGTTTGCCGAAAGGAATCGGCCAGTTTGCATTTAGTCACCTTTATCTGACCCAGGAGATAAATCTCTCTTAGTTTGGTTTTTCCGCAGCAGCGGGTAGGGGTTCCTGGGAGACCCCCGGTGCATTATGCAAATACTGGAGACCTCGCTAATTCAGATGCTGATTATTCCAAAAGAGAGCTGATCTGAGGGTGGGAGCCAGCTGAGTTTCCCTGGGGAAAAAAAAAAATAGGTTTCTCTAAAAAAAAAATAAAATAAAAAAAAAGCCACAGAGTTTGTAAAGGCAGAATTGCAAAGGCACATTTCAGCTGCTTCAAAACATTTTAAACTTCTTTCTGGGGGCTCTAGGATACAGATCATGGCCCTGTAAATGGGCCACTTATGGGGACACCAAGGACAGGAAAAAGGGGGAGGTCCACTCTGTTGAGAGGGACTTCAAGCTGAACAGAGAAGGTGTGTGGATGTACAGTGTGTCCTAGAGGCCCCAAGTTTGCGTTGCAAAGCCCTGAGTTCAAATCCTAGCTTCTTTCCAACCCCGCAGCGGGATCCTGGGTGAACAGCCTCCCTTCTGAGCCTCGGTTTCATCCTTTGTGAAATGGACATAATGATGCTGACCTCTCAGATACTGACCTCATAAAATGGTCTTGAGGGTGAAATGCTTTCTGCATTTAAAGAAAGTGCTTACTTAGCACGCAGCAAACTCCCTCTCAGGCGCTGTTCTTACTCATTATTATTGTAGTTGCTGTTATTTGGGTGATGCAGAAAAGCAGAGGCTGTTAGTCATACACCCACCCGACACCCCCTCCCACCAACACACATAGTTGGTTTAGCCCACCCACCCCAGCTTCTGCATCTCCTTCTGGGGGTCAGATCTATCCACTGGCTTCCCCAAAGAGGGGAAGTACGTGCCCAGAGATCCTGAACCCTTCATTAATAAAATTCCTTCCACCTACCCTCTCTGCTAACAAGGCTTCCGCAGGCTCAGGGCAGATCTGTTCAGATGTGGTGAAGTCAGTCTTTCTGAGAAGGGTTAAACTCTTTATCTGCTCCTCCTTTTGGTGACAACAGGTAGGTGGCACTGCTTCACTCACGGAAACCATCACAAAGAGATAGAGCGGGCACTACAGCCATGGTGAGGAGGGGTATTCTGAGGCAGGCTGGACTCCTGGTGCCTCTTACCACCCATGGAAGCACAGCACTTAAGAGCCCAGCAGCAGGCTGACTACCTTGCCAATCTCAGGTGTGTCACTTTCTAGCCTGCCTGGTGGTTGCATCGCTGTTCACCTCACTTTCCTCATCGGTAGAATGGGAATACTAGTTGCATCAGCCTCGTGGGATTACCGTGAGGTTAACAGAGATCGTACCTTACAAAACCCTTAACTCAGAGCCTGCCTCACTGTCCATGCTCCATAAAGGGTAGATATTATTACTCACCAGAGCCCCTGACTGCAAATCAGATGCCATGACTTTTCATCCCAGTTTGGGTTAACAAAAACTGAGGGCCTTGGCCAAGTTCCCGCCCTTTTCCGGGCCTCAGTTTAACCGCTCCTGCTCTCAGAAGGCTCCCTCTCCGCTGGGAGTCCACCATGCTGTGGCATGCCTCCACCTTACCTTGTGTCAGCCCTGAGTCTGAGTAGTTTTGCTCTGGAATTTCTGCAAATCTCTAAATAGGAGAGCTGCCTGTTCATTACGTCCTTTTTCCAGGAGCAGAAACCAGAGTTGCCAATGCCAGGCTTCACCACCATCCTCTACCTCTTCGAACCCCATGTACTTGCACACGCACGCGCGCACGCGCGCGCACATATACACACACACACACACACCTTGATAGAAGAGCCATCTCCTGCAGCCCTCATCCTCCCCCTCCCCCTAGCGCATGTTCATCCAGACGTCCTTGTCAGAATATCCCGCCCCACCCCCCAGGGACCAGCAGGTAGGAAATGCCATTTTGGATCCATTACTATAGCTCTAAGGTGCTTAGAGATGATCAACACCAATTTCAACTTCCCTCCAGGGAGGAGGAGTAGCTGGGAACAACTCCTGTCTCTGGCAAGGAGACCCGTGTCAGCCTCCCCAAGCTGCTGTGGGTACCACCACCCCGGGGACAGGCAAGGGGGGCTGTTT
Source organism: Hipposideros armiger (assembly GCF_001890085.2). Lineage (NCBI taxonomy): Eukaryota > Metazoa > Chordata > Mammalia > Chiroptera > Hipposideridae > Hipposideros > Hipposideros armiger. Next base: position 1,370,480 of record NW_017731761.1, on the reverse strand, counting down.
GGGGAAGGGAGGGCGGGGACCTCACCACTCTACAACCTCCGATTTTCCCTGCCACGGCTGATTTGAATAATTCAGCAGTGCCAGGTCTCCTGGGCACTATTGTCTTCAGTGAAGGCAAATCAGTCGCCTGCTCGGCCTGTTAAGAGGGCCCCTGCCTGCTGCCTTTTTCTGTAAATCAGGATTAATGAGATGGTGAGGGGGAGCACCCAGCCCTGGGCAGAGACGCTGGCAGCCAGCTCTCCGGAGCAGCGGGGCCTCAGAAGTGGCTCCTGTCTCAATATCCTCGGGCAGTCTTCTGTGGCAGCCATCAACCTGTCGATAACTAGCTCTCACCCAGCCTGCCAGACCCCGCCTCACCTCTCTGCCGGCCCCCATGGCTCCAGGGGAAAGAGAAAGAAAGCAAGAGAAAGAAGGCTGTCTGCTAGCGAGCTTTGCCCCTCACCCCTGGCAGGCAAGCAGGCTGTTGTGGTGCCAGGGGCTGGGTTCCTTTCCTGCAGGCTACACCCAACAGCCAGACGTGAGATCTTCCCAGCCCGGGGCTGGCAGACAGCTTGGTAGGATCCCAGACAATGAGTGTTCTAAGTGTTTCATGCCTGGCTTTTTGACAGCTGCCACTCACACAGGGCACAGGGGACAATGTCCTCGTGCCTCTCACTCACAAATGGTGCCTCCCTCTCCCTTCATCTCCCTTGTAGTGGCTAAATAGGTGAGCTCTGGTTACTCTATGTATATGCTGTGTGACCTTGGGCAAGTCACTTAGCCTCTCTGGGTCTCAATTGCCACATCTAGACAGTGAAGATGAAAACATTTACATTTACTTGCCCCACAGGATGCTGAGAGGATTCTAAGATACACAGGCTTACACATCCTTACCACCAGCTGATGTCCGGCCCACAATCACGTATGATCATAGTGTATTAGTGTTACCGTCATTATTCACTCCAGATTCGTGTTACTCAAAGTGTGGTCCATGGCCCAGGCCAGGCCGCAAAACTGTCACCTGTCCACAATTAGGTACATACAAAGATGGAGTATTTTGAAACTTTTGTAGTAATTTGATAGATAGCAATTTTACGCCTATTGAATCTAGTAATAAAAAGCAGGTGCTTCAATTTTGTATGGATTGTTTTTTCATTTAATTTTTCTAAAATTTGTGTTTTACTGTATTTTATAAAATGTCATTCTGCAATAGATAGAAATTAAAAAATATATCCCTCAGCATAGGTAGGGAGCGAAACGGTGTCTGGACAAAATCTAACATCACATGAGTCCCTGGGGATCTTGCTAAATACAGATTCTGGTTCGTAGGCCAAGGTGGAACCTGAGAGTCTGCTTTTTTTTTTTTTATTGGGGAACAGTGTGTTTTACCAGGACCCCACAGCTCCAAGTCAACTAGTTGTTTCAATCTAGTTGTGGAGAGCACATCTCAGTGGCCCATGTGGGGATCGAACCGGCAACCTTGGTGTTATGAGCACTGCGCTCTAACCACCTGAGCCAACCAGCAGCCCCGAGAGTGTGCATTTCTAATAGGGGCTGAGGGAATGCCAACCATGCTGGTCCAGGGACAACGCTAGTGAGGGGAGAGTGTGGAGTACCTGGCTGATGCCTTATCCCCTCCCTGACCCAACTTCACCCCCTCTAACCACTCCCACCCCCATAGATGCTGCCTCCTAGTCTTCCCACAGCTATGCACCAAGTCCTCTGGGCACAGAGGTTACAAAGTTCAGACCCCACTACCAAGTCAGAGGCATTTGTCAGGAGTCCCAACAGCAGCAATATCCAACACCTAGCATGTGTGGTTCAGGCACTATGTGCCAGGCTCTGTGTGTGAGAAGTATGGTGCCCTGTCCTAGAATGCCAGCTTTCCTCTCTGCAAGTCTTTGAGACAATGCATGCCAACCCTGAGCAAGCGTCAGACAGTCAGTGATAGCTAGTATCACACTTGCTCCTCATAGCAACACATTAAGGTAGAGATGTAGCTGTTAGCTACTGCTGCGTAACAAACCCCCCCCAAACCTAGTGGCTTAAAACAATATCCATTTATCCATTGTTGCCCACGAGTTTATGTGTCAGATGGATCTCCCACTTTTGGGGGTTTGTCTCGGCAGGTATTGACTGGCTCATTTATGCACCTGTAGTCACCTGGGTGCCAGGTGTTTTAGAATGGCCTCAGCTAGGACATCTCATGTCTACTCCACGTGGCCTCTCATCCTCCAATAGGCTAGCCTGAGCTTCTTCTTGCAGGGGCCAGGGAACAAGATGAACAAAGCCTCTCGAGACCCAGGCTCAGGATTGACATGTTGTCACTTCCACCATATTCTACTGGTCAAAATAAGTCATGTGAACGGCAAGAATCAAGGGGTGAGGGGAAAAAGACCTCACCTCGAGATGGAAGGAGCTGTAAAGTCACACTGCAAAGGACATGAATACAAAAAGAGGGGAGATGCAGGGTCATTTTTATAGGTTTCTCAGTATCCCTCTTTCTCGATGAGGAAACAGAGGGTGAGAGGTTAAGGGGCTTGCCTGAGGTCCGAGCAGCTAGAAAGGGGCAGAGCCGAGCTCTGCCTGACTCTGGGAACTGAGCTCTTAACCCCTCTCGCAGACTCTCCTCTGCGTGCAAAAAAGAAAAAAAATATATTTTGGTAACTTAATTCACCAAAGAAAGAGGATTTTCAAATATTTTGACATCTCCAGGAGAGGTTTCTGCCTGCTCCGGCTCCCGTGCCACCCCTGCCCTCTAATCACAGGCCTGCTTTCCATCACCTGCTCTCCCCTTTCCTCCGGGGCCTTGCAGCTTCAGGCAATTTATCTTCCCCTCTTTTTTTTAATGGTCTCTTTAACACAAGGGTTTTCTAACGAGACAAATTGAAGGGCTTGGGCATCAAGCAGAGCTCATGGGAGGGGGTGCAGCCAGAAGCCACAGGGAGCCCAGAGAAGAGACGCACGCACACAGGCTGAGGGGCCCCCAAATTTCAGAATTGGGGAATTCTATATCTTCAGGTGCCCTATTTGCCCATTTGGGGAAAAGGGCATCTTTGTCCCCAAAACCTAGTGGCTCTTGTCCTGGCTTCCTCCAAGTCCCACAGTCCTGAGAATACCTATGAAATCCCTCTGGAATGAGTTATACTAGTGCAGGCAGTCTAGAAGCAGCTTTGCTTTTCTGTAGTTGAGTATGATTTCTCTACCAGCCTGCGTTCTGCCAGGTGGCAGAAACGCAATCATGGTCCGCGTAGTGTCAACTGCCTCCTTTCTCCAGGGCTGTGTCAAAACTCTGGAGAGATTACAGTATGGCAGCTTGAGTGTATCAGTTATCAACTCTTGCATTAAAAATTAACCAAAATGTAGTGGCTTAAAATGACAATAAACATTTATTATGCCTATTTCTGTAGGTCAGAAATTCCTGAGCAGCTTAGCTGGGTGGTCCGGCTCCAGGTCTCTCACGAGCTGGCAGTCAGGTAGAAGCTGGGGTCGCAGGTTCATCTGAAGGCTTGACAGGGACTGGAGGTTCCACCTCCAAGGTGGCCGACTCCCATGCCTGGCAATTAGCGCTGTCTGCTGGCCGGGGAGCCTTATGTCTTTCTACATGGGTGCGATATAATAAGAAATATAATTTGGTCTTCATCCTCATTTCTGGCACAGAGCTTCTAAAACCCTTAGTATTTCCTAAGTCAGGAGAGTGATATATGTGTCTTTTATTATGTTAATGAGGTGACTTTTGAACCCTACCTAAGGATGGGGGGCTGGTTTCCAGGAGAACCAACCACTTGATTAGAGAGTTGGAACTTTCAGTCTCCCTGATTTAATCAATCATGACTAAGTAATAAAGCCTCCATCAAAACCCAAAAGGACAGGGTTCAGAGAGCTTCCGGGTTGTAAACGCATGGAGATTTGGGGAAAGTGGCATGGCTGGAGAAGGGCATGGAAGCCACGCACCCTCTCCCCATACCTGGCCTATGCATCTCTTCCATCTGGCTGTTTCTGAGTTGTATCCTTAATAATAAACTAGTGATCTAGTAAGTAAATGGGTTTCCTGAGTTCTGCGAGCCACTCACACAAATGAATCAAACCCAAGGATGGGGTCATGGGAACCTCTGATTTATTACCAGTTGGTCAGAAGCCCAGGTAACAACGTGGACTTTAGATTGGCATCTGCATTGGGAGAGGTGGGGGTGGGGGACAGGGCTGGACCCTTAACCTATGGGACCTGGTGCTATCTCCAGGTAGACAGTGTCAGAATTGAGTTGAATTGTAGGACACCCAGCTGATGTCAGAATTGGTGATATGGGGAACACCTCTTCCCACACCACACACACATTGGGTGCAGCACCTGAGCTGCTCAGGTGTCCTCCCAATATGTCTTCCCTCAGAGCAAGGGACCCAAAAGAATTCGGTAGAAGCGCAAAGCCCTTTGTGGCCTGTCCTCAGAAGTCACACATCACCCCCACTGTACAATGCTGATCACATAGACACTCCCGACTGAATGAAGGGGGAGAGAGACTACATGAGCGTACGGATTCCAGGTAGGGCTCCTTGGGGGCTACCTTACAGATTGGCTACCCATGGAGTATCAACAAGAGTTGTCATCTGATTCTTTGTGGAGTGTTTATCCCCTTGGCTTCTGCTGAGCTGTCCTTGGCCTTGCTCATCTGTGCCCCAAGGTACTTTGTAGACACCCTCCTTCACTCCTGACCTCACACCCTCGCAGCCCTTTCTCAGGATGCCCCAGTGTCCTATGCGCCTTCGCTTCCCACAGCCCAAGGGGTCCTTTCTACTCTTGGAGACTCGGATGCTTTGCTTTTACCTCCTTCCAAATCTTTTGTCATAGGCCCAGTCCTTGGCCAGCTGTTAAAATTCAAAAGCCAAGAATTCGACTCCTTCCTTACCTGTGTTCTGCTGTGTCATTCTTTCCCCAAGGCAATGCATGCTGTATGCTCTAGCTGCTGCCTGAATGATGAGACTGGCCATGGGACACAAATAAATGCACAGAATTTTAAAAAGAAAAATAAAGAGGACCCCAGTCGATATGTTAAAATAGTTTCCTGCCATAGGTAAAGCACAGTGTCAATGTCAGTTGTCTTTTTCATCTCTGCTGATTTTCACTGTGACTCTGGAAGAAATATCTGACACATTTCTGTTTTATAGATGATGAAACAGGATCAGAAGGGTTGGGTGACTTGCTTGGCCCATCTCCAGGGTGGATGGCATATGTGGGACTCAACCCCACGTCCGCATTCTTGCCTCAATGGCACTAGTCCCCTGTGTCCTCTGCCTTCTTTCCCCCTGGAAATCTGCTTCCTTCAATATTTTCCCTGGGCCGGCCAGGCGGCTCAGTTTGTTAGAGCGCGAGCTCTGAGTAGCAGGGTCGCCGGTTCGATTCCCACATGGGCCAGTGAGCTGTGTCCGAGCTGAGCTGCCAACAGGTGGCAGAATGGCTCAGCTGGTGAGAGCACATGCTCCTAATAACAAGGTTGCCGGTTCAACTCTCCCATGGGATGGTGGGCTACGCCTCCCCGCAACTAAGACTGAACATGGCACCTTGAGCTGAGCAGTTGCGAGCTGCCAACAGGTGGCCGGGTAGCTCAGTTGGTTAGAGCACATGCTCTTACCAACAAGGTTGCTGGTTTGACTCCTGCATAGGATGGTGGGCTGCAGAGACTGGACTGAAAGTGGAGACTGGACTTGGAGCTGAGCTTGCACCATCCACAACTAAGACTGAAGGACAACAACTTGACTTGGAGCTGATGGTCCTGGAAAAACACTATGTTCCCTTTCCCAATTTCCCAACACTGTTCCCTTCCCCAATTCCCCAATAAAATAAAATAAATTAAAAAAAAGATTTTTTCCTTAGCCACTGAAAAGGTACACACTAGTGGGGCATGGTTACCTGTCTCAGGCATCTTGACAAGAAATAAGAATTCTCTTAAGGTAAAGAGAAGGTACTTCAATAGTGGGATATTAGGAACAGGCACAAGTGGGAGAGAGACCAGTGGAATGCTCCTAAAATTAAACACCAGGCAGCCCCTTGCTTCACCCACAAGTGAGTTTGACCTTTGGGGTGAGGAAGGTCAGATCTGGAGGGCAAGAGAAACAGATGGACATACAGCTAGAGCAGCAGGAGGCGGGGAATAGGAGTGATCCACTCCATCCTCTTGCAGCAAAGAACCTCCCCAAGGAGTGCCAGCTTCTGAATTTGACACGAACTCTAGGAGGTTATGAAGTTGGAGCTCCTAATGAAGAACAGATGGGAAATGGAAGAAAATCAAAGATCAAAAAATGCTTGCTATATTTCTTGCCTAAATGAAAAAAAAAGTGTCAGGAACAACTGATTGCCTTTTGCGAGGTATCACATCTACAACGTGGGCGCCCCCCCCCAAGTCAACTAAGGATGTTTCTTCTCCTGGATCCTGACCTGGCTACCACAGGCAGACGGACAGTGGTTTCTATGCTGTCACTTGAAGGCAGTCACCCCGCCGGGTCCCCTAGCTGAGGGTTCACTATCTGAGGGTCCACCATCTGAGCAGTGAAGGACACAGATTTTGGTGGCATGCAAGCCTAAATTCAAATTTCAAAACTGCCATTATCTGTGTGAGTGTAGGCAAGTTATTCAACCTCTCTGGGCCTCAGTTTCCTCATCTGTAAGGATCTTTAATGATTTAAATAATTAATGTAGAGTAATGGTCTTATGATACCCACTAAAAAAAAGTCTTGATAATTGTAACAGAAACGGTACAATATGTTCACCAAATGCTGTTTCCTATCCATCCTTCCTACACACACACAAAACTACTCTCCCCAACCCCTTTCTGTGTACGTGGTGTCATGTGACTGATTGCATGAGCAGAGGAGATGGTCATCACTTCCAAACCGAGGCAGTTCATGGTCCCTCTCATCCCCTGCAAATGAGGAGGCCTCAGGTTGGGACTCAGAAGCACAGATTTAAGGAACCTGGATCACTGAGTCACCACATGGATCCTAGCTGCCCTGGCCCACAGTGGATTTGACAATGGCAAAACAAAACAAAGCTTTGCTTATGCGGTTTGAGGGGTTTTTTGTTACAGTAGCCCAGCTTAGCCTGATTCAGCATTCATTGTTGTTATTGTTGTGCTGTGTCTAAAAGGCCCCCGTTCAAATGCAAATAAGTGACCTGGGATTGTTAACTAATTAATTGACCCACATGGAATATGAGGATTGCTTTAGCCAGATTCCTGGTTGGGAGCAGGGGATGATATTGCAGGTTAGGTTAGAGGGGAAAGGGTTTATCACAGAGAACCATAGGAGATGTCCAAACTCAATGGTTTCAGAACCTCCTAGTCCTCTCCTATCAAGTGTATGATGTTTGCTTTATTTCCATCGTTGACCCTCATCTTCCACTCCATCCTTCATATGCCCAGCCCTTAACAACCTGGCAACATCTCACTTGCGTGACCACACACTGGCCCCTCACACCTGATGGCAGGTGTGGCTACCCTGGCTTTGACCTTGAACTCAGGCAATACATAAGACTACATCTCCATCAGCATCTCCCCTATCACACCCCCATCCTGGTGTCCTGCCTTGGTGTCAACCAGCGTCTCACAAGAGGGGTTTAAACACACTGATTAAAAATAAAACAAAACCTCTTTCTTAGAATAATTGAGCTAGAAAGTGCACATCCAGGATCATCATGTCTAGAATCAAAGAAATGCAAAACTGAAGTGCTATAGAAGTTGAGGATAGGCTGCTAAGGAATCAAAGAATACTAAAACCATTGAATCGTTAAAAAAAAAAAATCCCAAAACACAGAACTATAGATCCCAGCTGAGCCTAAGTGGAAATTTGGCACATTGGGCCTGCTCTACCTTCAGGCAGATATTTGCATGAGATGCTATACATGAGGGCTGTGGGCTGGAGGAGGAGCAAAACTTGATCTTAGGATCCAGAAAAATGGATGATAAAGCGAGATGGCCTCTGACTCCCCTGGTTTCGATAGCCCCACCAAAGGATGTCTGCAATCTTTTTCCTGAAGCTACACTTATCTCTTGGCACACATTAGTCAGTCTCCTCTGAACCCTCTTTTTGACTAGGCCTGGACCTTGACCCCCTTTCTTGCTGGGTCTGAATTGCCAGTTGCAGGAAGAATCCTGCTAAGTCAGTTTAAAGAGAATGCCCCACCCTTGATATCTGCCTTAGCAAGAATCCTGTTAAATCGGCAGCGAGAACCCCCCCTAACCTTGATGTCCTCTCTTACTAGTGTCCCACCCGCCACCATTACCCCCAACTTGCTCCTTGGCTAGAAATGCCCACTTGTCTTATCTCTCTCCTCTATTGCAGTAGTCCTGAATAAAGTGTTCCTTGCTGTTTTAACAAGTGTCTGAATATTTTTCTTTAACATGCTTCCACCAGTGCACTGCAATACAGAGAGTTAAACTTTGTGCATGTGGGATATTTTTTTCAAATAAAATCCAGTAAAGAAAATGGGCAGAGTTGCCCAGGTTAAAAGTCAGGGCCGGCCGAGTGGCGTGTTGGTTAAGAGCTGGCTTGGGACGCCAGAGGGCCCCGGTTCGGATCCCATGTATGAGGGCCAGTGACACTGCCCTCCACAGCTAAGATGCTGAACAACAGCTCA
>NW_017731761.1:1331240-1361310 GCF_001890085.2 Hipposideros armiger | reverse complement strand
GGTTCCCCCAGTGTGAAGTGCTCATGTGAGATTTAGATGGCAGGAGAGAAGAAGGAAGTATTACTGTTCCCATAACAGTGGATAAATGCATGGACTTTGGCAGAAGGGAAACATGAGGTTTTTTTCCCAGCAACTTCTGGGTATTCTCTGATAAATCAGCCACCGTGGTGCTGTAGGTAGCTGAGAACATCAGTAGTACTGCGCAGTGATGGCTTCACACCCTGCTTTCCTAAGGGCTGCAGCAGCAACCTGGTCTCCCTGCCGTTTTTGAGGCATTGAAAGTGTCCTGTATTAAATCTCTTCCTGCCTGAAATACCCAGAGGGAGTTCTGTTTTTTTTTTTAATGCATCCTAAAACAGAGTCAGGAAAGAAAGAAAAGGGAAAGGAAGAAGAGGGGAGAGGGGCAGAGAGGAGAGGGGAGGGGAGGGGAGGAGAAATGAAGCACAGAGGAGGAAGAGATCTCTGCAACCCAAAACAGGCTGTGCTGATGTGAGCAATGCTCATGCCAGGATTCCGGATGCTGTTCCCCGAGGACTCAATATACTTCCAAAGCACCCCCGAGCGGAGTCATCATTTTATCCTCATCGTACTCCTCTAAGGTCGCCGTCATTACCTGCACGCCTGCAACTCAGACTGAGCTCCAGTCTCAGCAGCATCGCCTTCAAGGAAGGCAACCACTTTTCCTGCTCTGAGCCTCAGTTTTGCTCATCTGTACAATGAGACCAACCATTTCTCCTCTGCAGAATTGCTGCCATCAGTGTGGTTGCTGACACATGTTCTTTCTTCATGCTCTCCCTGGAGGTGAGGGGCTCAGACTCAGGTTACAGAGCACTTTAGTGGGGCACCTGGGTCTTGAACCCAGAGCTCCCAAAGACCGATCGCACACTCTCTGACCACAGAAGAAGGTATTGCCCTGCGTTCTCTCCAGGTGTCCCTAGAAAATACTTCCATTGTAATTCCTTGGGCTTCAGGCAAATATTAAAGTTGCTGACAGCCTGCTTGCCACCACGCCGATTTGTAATATTGATGAATCAGGAGTCGAGCCTGGTGCTGGATGTGGGTACAAGTGCCCAGAATATTCATGAGCCGTGTTGCCATTCCCTGATGGCATCACTCCCCTTTACAGTGTGACTACTCTATAGCACGTTACTTGTTCCAACGTGAGCTTGCAGTGCCACCCACACGTCTCAACCTAGACAGAGAGCCCTCTTGCCTAGAACTAGATCTCAGGCCCCAGTTAGGACAATCAGGCTGTCATTCATGTCCGGGGACATCATGGGACAATTCAGGACCTGCACTCCCACCAACACGTAGAAGGAGGCATGCCTCACTCTCCACCTTGGAGCTCCAATCAGAAGCAAGCAGCTTCTCCTTCAAGCCAATGGAACAAAGCAGCGTTTTGCTAACCCCCACCCCCCAAGACCTGACCTGGGCATTTTGGAAACCAGAGACATTTTTCTTGATAAATGCCTTCTCCCCAGAGCGAGACGGCCTGCCTATCCTTGTGCCTCTAGAAAAGCTTGTCGGTTAGACGATCTGAGTTGCCATGTGCTCTTCTGGTTAAACATTTATACGGCAGCTTTTGTGAATACATAGATCCATACATGTGTCTGCATGATTAGGATTAAATATTAAGAAGATGCACAGGCAGGGATCTGGTCGGCCTGAATGAAATAAAACCCAGGGGCACAAACGTCGGGTCTTAGTGGAGATGAAGGGGAAGTAATTAAGAGCCTCAAGGTTGACCCATGGCCAGTCTGGTCACAGACTGCCCTGGCGGAAAGTAGCCCTAATGAACCTAAATGGACACAAGAGTCTTTTCTCTTCTCACCTTCCTTTTGTCTCTTCCCCGCGTCTTTCTCCTCCCTCCAAAGCTGGTTTGAGCAGCCTTTCTTTCCACAGTCTACCCTACACCACTCCAAATCTGACTTCATTTTAAATTTTTATTTGATTAGGTTTTACGAGCTGACTTGCTCGACGTGGCACCAGTTGCAGAATATGTCAGAGGCCTGGCAGAGACTTGAATTGAAATGATTCTAATTATGTGTGATAATTTTTGCATTCTAACATAAAACAATGTTACCAAAAAAAAAAAATCCCATTACAATGGTTAAAAGACAAATCATTTAGCAAGTCCCTTCCTTTATTACTTTATTAGACAATTTACAAGGCAACATTTTGAATGTTGGGATCGGGTGATGGCCCAAGGCTATCCAACTGTAAGTTGCAGTAAGAAAAGAGAGTTCATCTTTTGTCATTAGTCAGAAAGTCAAATGCAATCATGGGGACTCCAATTGGCTTGTCAAATTAGCCACTGTTCCAAATCATTAGCATGGCAGAGCATTGCAGACATGGAGAGGAGGCTCCCCAGCTCTGGAAAGAAGGGCTTAGCCATCACCCAAGATGTTTTGTATCACCACATCCAAGCCTTGCCGGAATATCCCAGATCCCTTCTCAGAGGCGGCCCCTCCTGGAGGAAAGGTTATACCACCCTGGTCCGGTCTCAGCCCCCGTGGTCATATGACTTGTTCTGGCCAATGAAAGGAGAGTAGAAGTGACCTGCATCGCTTCCTCAGCAGAATCTTTAAGAGACAGTGCGTGCTTCTCTGTGTCTCTTTTTTTCTCTGTCTCCAGACCAGCAATGTGCTAAAGAGAGGCTGCTCCAGTGACCTTAGTTGCAGGTAAAAACCATTGGAAGCAGAGCAGCAGCCAATGTACATTATGGAAATGTAAATGACAGACCTTTATTTTTTTTTAAAAAAAGGGTGACTACGTGCCCTAGTTTCCCAAGGCCTAAGGGGGTTCCAGTTCCAAAACCAGGACAGTCCCAAGCAGATGGCCTCGATTTATCTGGGACTGAAGGATTTCCTAGAATGCAAGACTTTTAGTACAAAAAAAAAAATAAAAATAAAAATTCTTGAGAAAATCAGGACAGTCCATCACCTTATTTTTGGAAGCCACTGTGATTTTTGTAGATGTTTGTTACCTCCATGTGGACTTAGTAGGACTAAGCTGACTCTTATGGACTGAATGTTTGTGTCCCTCCAAAATTCATATGTTGAAACCCTAACCCCCAAAGCGGCAGCATTTGGAGATGGAGCCTCAAAGGAAGGAATTGAGGTGGGACTCTGATCTGATGGGATTAGTGTCTTTATAAGAGAAAACATCAGAAAGCTCTCTCTCTCCCCCCCTCTCTCCCTGTGTGCACAGGAAGAACAGGTCATATGAGCATGCAGCAATAAGGCAGCCATCTGCAGCCCCAGAGAAAAACCTGCTGGCACCTTGATTGTGGACTTCCAGTCTCCAGAACTGTGAGACAATGAACATCTGTTGTTTAAGCCCCCTAGTCTGTGCTATTTTGTTTTGGCAGCCCAAGCTTGCTAGGGCTGGAACTGATGCATCCTCGCATTGCAAATAAGGAAACCAAAGTTCAGAGAGTCAAAGAGACTTGATCCAGGTAGCGTGGTGTGAGGGCCGAAGGGAGGCTCTGAAATCAAATTAGTCCAGGTTTGTTTACTGGCTGTGATGGTTACTTGGATGTGTCAGCTTGACTTGGCGAAGGGATATGCAGATAGCTGGTAAAACATTGTTTCTGGGTGTGTCTGTGAGTCTGTTTCTAGAAGAGATTGGCATTTGAAACAATAGGCTGAATAAAGAATATCACCTGCACCAATGCAGGTGGGCATCAACCAATTGAAGGCCCAAACAGAACGAAAAAAGGCCAAAGAAGGTGAATTCGCTTTGCTTAATCTAGACATCCATCTTCTCCTGCTCTTGGATGTTAGCATTCACGGTTCGTGGCTTCAGACTTGGGCCAGGACTGACATCATTGGCTCCCCTGGTTCTCAGGCCTTCAGGTTTGGACTGGAACTGCACTGCCAGCTTTCCGGGGCCTCCAGCCTACAGACAGCAGATCTCAGCCTCCATAGTCATGTGAGCCGATCCCTCATAATAAGTCCCTTTCTATGTATGTATATGCGTCCTATTGGTTCCGCTTCTCTAGAGAATACTGACAATGGTTCTGCAAGTGTCACAGGTTGGTCCCCAACAAGGAGACCCTGAGACAGAATTTAGCATGCAGGGCGTTCAGGAGGAAATGCCCTTGAGGTCAAAACCCATAGAAGAGAAGTGTAGGAAGTAAGACTGGGCCGAGAAAGAAGCTGAACTGGATGAAGGTTCCACAGAGGTCTCAGTGGATGCCCTGCGGGCTCTGGAGGGGGTATGGTCATTCAGAGCTGTCTCGCGTTGGAACAGGGGGTCAGGCCTTCATCCTCCTGTGTCTGTCAGTCATTGGAAGGGAGTGACCTTGGGTGAGGCAGCCCCCAAGCAAGGAACCACTTTGGCAGCTAAGGAATAAGTCCTTCCCCAAAGGTCTGAGAATCACAGCATCCAATATGACAACTGACTTAAACAGTCTGAACCTCAATCTTCAGCCACAATATGGGGCAAATGATACATATAGATGGCTAACACCACCGTGTAGATAATTTGTGGATACTTAACGATATGCCAGGTCCCAGATTAACAGCTTTACATGTCCTTCAGCTCATAGAGATGTTGGAGGATTGAACGAGTTACAACATGTAAAATGCTTAGAACAGTGCCTGGTGCACAGTAAGCGATATATCGTAATAATTATAGTTAAGATTACACATCCTGCACATGCACAACTGCAGCCATCTCTTCACTGGCCTCCTGGCTTATGCACCCACCTCTTCCCTCATGGTAGCCAGAGGGGTCTCTCAAAAAAGGCCAATATTGCTAGGTCACTCCTCCACTCTGAGGCCTTCCATAGATCACTATTACCTTCTAGATAAAGACCAAGTTCCTTCTCATGACTTCCAAGCCTTTTGCTATTCTCTCCCCTGCTGTCCCCACAGTTCTCCAGCCTCATGGCCAGGCACATTTAATGGTTTTCTATAAAACATTATGCTTCTGAGCCTTTGCACATGCCCTTCCACCCACCTGGAATGTCCATTTGTTCCTCTCCTCCACTTGGTGAATTCCAACATTTTGTTCTCAAGACTCAGCTCAGGCATCACCTCCTTCAGGAAGCCTTCCCTGACTCCCGGGCTGGTCAGCCACTTCCTCAGGGCCCCCATGATCCCCTGGGTTGGCCCCAATCATACGACCTAGATTCTGATTCTCCATGTGTGAGACTATCTGCCCCCATTAGACTCTAAATTCCATAAGACTGAGGCAGCAAAAAACAAAAGAACTTTTTTTTTTTAAATATCTGAATTCTCAGTCATCACCTCGGTAGCCTGGCACACAGTACGTGGTTGGTAAACACTCCCTGGATGAATGACTATTCGGCCCAGCCCTTTACAGGGTAAGCATGGGAACTAGGAATCATTTCTCCGCGTCTCAACGGAACTTACCTAGAAATTCAATTTGAAATCCCTGAAAATTGGTTGCAAATTTACTAACCCCTAGAGATGTAGATGAGTGAAACCAGGCAAATGGCTTCTATTGTCATCGGTAATGGCTGTTTTGTTTTGAATAAGCGTTTTTTCTAACTGCAGATCTGGCCAGGCAGCTGTCAAGGCTTGGAAGCAACAGGAACCGCCTTCCAGTTCCCCTCCTGGCCCTTGCTGGCTGGGCGACCCTGAGAGAGTCACTTCCCTTCTCAGAACCTCAGATCTCCTCCCTGTAGAATGGGGGATGGGAATGAGCTGAGTTCTAAAACACAGACTTCCCAATCCGAACAAACAAAACAAAGGTCGTTTCTACAGCTCTTTAGTTCATCAATCTGAGACTACTATTTACTCCTGAAAATGTCTGCGTGGTTCAATGTTTAACTCCTGTGCCTGGAACTCAACACCGTTATCATCATCATCAGCGCCACCTTCCTCTCCAGGCCCATCTCCTGGTGCGCCCTCTGCAGGCCCAGAGACATATTTCACCTCCCATCACCCTTGGTCCACACTTGCATGAGGGTCCCCACTACTAGCTATTGTTTCTCCTCCCCCACCTTTTCCCTTGTGCTCTGGGTACCATGTGCTCAAAAAACACTGCACAATGTAGATTTCATTAGGGGTTGAATTGTGTCCCCAAAGGATGTTGAAGTCCTAACCCTGGGTGCCTGTGAATGTGACCTTATTTGGAAATGATTTTTGCAGATGATCAAATTAAGATGAGGTCATGAGAGTGGGTCCTAGTCCAATATGACTGTGTCCTTATAAAAAGGGGAAACTCGGAGTTTATTTAGTGAGTTGGGGGCATGAATGGAAATAGATTCTATGGATTGCTACCCAGAGTGACTCCTCCACAATCCCTCCTCTCTCTCCCTTCCCTCCCCCTTCCTCTTCCTGTCCCTCAGCGGTGACTGTTCACTGACCGCCCCCTCTGGGCCAGGCACTGTGCTCCGTCTTTCTATTCCCACCTCACTGAACCCAACCAAGCAACCCCACCAGGGAGATGCTGAGACTGGCCCCACATTACAGATGAAGCGGCTTGCCTGTGATCACACCACCAGGAAAAGCCAGACCTTGGTGCCTTCTGGCTATTTCACAAGCAGGCTGAGTCTTCCAGACATCTGCACGCCGTAACTCCCATCCACACCCTTCCTACTGGAACAGTGAAGCCTGATCATTACCGAGCACTTACCACAGGCAAGACGCCACCACCCAACGAAACTACTGAATCCTCATGCAAACACCACAAGGCAGGAACTATTAGCTCATTTCACAGAAGAAGAAACTGAGGCTCACAGAGGCCAAGTGCCTTGCCACGTACATCCAGCAAAGAAGCTGTGGTTCCAGATTTAAACCCCAGCCAGCTCCCCTGACCCCGCTGTCGCCTGCGTCCAGGGTGTCCTCCCATGATGCCACAGGGACAAGGGTATGTGGCAAGTTAGAGTCTCTGGGCAGCCCTGGACGCTGGTGTCCTCCCCACACCAAGAGGAGCCATAGCTTAGGGAGGTGGCATTGGGCTAAGTTTAAAAGTTCCACCCTTATCTCTGAAGAGACAACCTCCATTTATCCCCCAGCAGGTGGAAACTGAGCGCCTGATAGGAGCCAGGCCCTGGAGATCACAACGAGAAGCAAGACAATTCTGGAAGGATGCAGGAGAGGTATGAGACAGCACCAAGGAGAAATGGGTGATGTGCCCCCAGTGCAGTGGACATGGGCCTGTCCACCTGCCTGTCAGCCTGTCTGTCTGCAGAGGCAGCAAGGCCAAGCCCTCCTTGGGATGCCCAGTGCCACAGCCCTGGCTTTAGGACAGGAGGCCCAGTCAGCCAGCCGGCCAGACCAGTGTACCACCAAGGTCTTCCCATCTCCTGCAGCTCTGGATTTGGTCATTGCCTGGCCACCTGGGCTGAAATCAATTTTGTCCACCTCCATCCACCACCAGACAGCACCCTCAGCTTCCCACTGCCCTGGAAATACCAGCCCCGGCCTTTGCCTAGGACTCCAGTACTTGGGGGAGTGGTCTGACCACCACATCCCAGTCATCCCAGTGTGAGTCCCCAGTCGGTATCTGTTGCAAAGCTCTCATCTGGGTTGTCAGTAATCCTAGTAATAGTCTCAAGTCTCAATGACCAAGTGTTCACTGGGGGCCAGGTTCACACTAAGCTCATATAAGGCCCAGGTCTCATTTCATTCTCACAGCCACCTTAGAGGCAAGAGCACATATCCCCACTGGACAGATGAAGAGACTGAGCATCAGAGAGTCATTGGTGTTGCTGGATTTCTGCTCTGCTCTGTGTGGCTCCAAAGCCTCTTGTGCTTATGGGGCATGAGGGAGGTGCATTGTGGGCAGGGGCCTTCCTGAGGGCCGGACCCCACTTGGAGAAGGTCCACTCTCTGGATGTGTCCCAGGGCAATGCCTGAAGATTCTTGGGCCCGAGAGCAGGGAGCCCTTCTTCATATTGCTTTTCAAGATGGGGCTGTGTGACCTCCATCTAATGGCTTCACCTCTCTGAGCCTCAGCCGCCGTGTCGGTAACACAGGGGTGATAACACCTCCTTTTCAGATGCTTCTTCTGGACTCCAGTATGTATCTACCTTTAAACTCCCTCACAGAGCCCAGATCAGACAGAATGGCTATAGGAGCCAGAGGAGGCCCAGAGGCAGCCATGTCTAGACCGGAACCACCACCATCCTCCGCCTGACAGTCTAATGGTTTCTTCTGGTTTGCTCTGCTACCCTTGCAGTTTTCAGCAGGTCTAGGGTAACTGTGCTTTGTGTTCAGACTTCAGAGAAAAGTTCATGGGACAGAGGCTCAGGGATTCCCCACCTTGTGTCCTGATGCCTACCTGGCACCCGAGGGCAGGAGCAGGTGTTGTCTGCCTCCAGGTGCAGAGCCCTGCACCAGGCTAAAGGTGTGGAAAGTCGGGGGCTCTCCTTGGGGAACCTTGAGGTCATCATCATCCCAGCTACATTCATTAAGCATAGCCCTTGTGCCTGCACCCTTTCATTTAATCTCACAGCAACCTAGAGGGTAGGTGTAACTATCTCCATTGTACAGATGAGTAAACTGAGGCTCAAAGGCATTGAATGGCCTGCCCAAGTCACCTAGCAAAGCAATAGCCTTTCCAGGAATGGTATCTGAACTTGTTTGATTCCAGAGACACTGGTCTTCCTTACAGCTCCACACCCTCACCCACCTGAGAGAACCACCAAATCCTGACCAGCTCCTCCACAGTGCTCATGGGAGGTCCAATGCCCCTCCCCTAGGTGCTGCAAAATAAGCACCAACTTCATAGTCATGCAGAGCTGGGTTCTTAGTCTTAATTACCCACACCGAGAGCACAAGTGACAAAAGTAAAAATAGAGACATTGGACTTCCACCAAAATTGAAAACTTTTCTGCTACAAACAATACCATAAAGAAAGTGAAAAGACAACCCACAAAGTGGGAGAAAATATCTGTGAGTCATCCATCAGATAAGGCATTGTATCCAAAATATATAAAGAACTCTTACAACTCAATAATAGACAACCCAATTTTTTTTTAAGTGGGCAAAGGATTTCAAGAGACATTTCTCCAAAGAAGATGTACAAATGGTCAATAAGCTTATGAAGAGATGCTGGACATCATTAGTCATCAGGGAAATGCAAACCAAAACCACAATGAGATACCACTTCACACCCACTTAGATGAATAGAATCAAAAAGTCAGATAGTAACAAGTGTTGGCTAGAATGTGAAAAAATCAAAACCCTCATATGTTGCTTGGCAAGAATGTAATATAACACACTGCGGCCATGTTGAAAACAGTCCAGTGTTTCCTCAAACGATTATACATAGAGTTGCCACTTGACCCAGCACTTTCACTCCTGAGTATATGAAAACATATATCCATATAAAAACCCCATAAGTGTTCACAGCAGCATTCTTCATAATAGTACAAAAGTGGAAACAACCCAAATGTCCATCAACAGATGAAGTTTTTAAAATGTAGTACATCCATATGAGGGAATATTATTCAGTCATGAAAAGGAATGAAGTACTGACACATGCTACAACAGGGATGAGCTACTAAGTGAAGGAAGTCAGTCACAGAAGATCACATGTTTTATGACTCCATTTATAGGAAATGTCCAGAATTAGCTCATCTATAGAGACAGAAAGCAGATTAGTGGTTGCCAGGAGCTAAGGGGTGAGGGAAGTTGAGAATGACTGCTCACAGGTAGGGCGATTCTTTGGGGGGTAATTAAAATGTTCTAAAATTGGATTGTGGTGATAGCTACACAACTCTGTGAATATACTAAGACCCACTGAAATGGACACTTTAAATGCATGTGAATGCTATGGTATGTAAATTATATCTTCATAAAGCTACAGAAAAAAGACATCCATCTCTGGCAAACCCCAGAATGGTGTGACCCTAGAATAAAGACTTCCTAGCTCCAACCCTTAGTATCCTCCTCTGCGAAATGGGCTAATAAACCACACCACTTTGCATGAAAATCAAGAAGACAGTGGCTGGGGCCCAGCACACAGTAGGTGCTCACCCTACACGAGGTTCCTTCTCCAGAGTGGGAGGTGACAGGGGTGCCCAGGCAGGGTGCACTGCACTGAGACCAAGGCTGGCCATGGCAGCGGGCCGGACTGGACAGAGGATGCTCATCGCCCATGACATAATTTAGATGGATGGCTGGGGCCATCCGTCAGGCTGGGAGCGGGCGGCCCTGGAAGAGGCCGTGGGGGAGCCCATTACCGTACACGTGTTAACAGCGCATCCTTTGTACCGACAGCCGCGCGGGCGCGGGCAAGGGCCGCTCCCCGCATTGTCTGCGCGCCGAGGCCGCGCGGTGATGAATGGTCCGCTCGCGCTTGGTGGCAGCGCCGTTACCCGCCTACCACGGGCAGAGGGCGACACCGCGTGGCCGCTTTCGGAACTGCGGGCCACCCAACTCTGGGCCGGGGGCCGGGGAGAGCAGCAGGATTCAAGACAATGACACAGAATAGGTCCTCAAGAAATCCAGATGATAATGACCGTTACCTTTATTTTCCGGTGATGAGACAACAAGCACATCCAAGTTCCAAAACTGGGTAGGGCAGCCAGAGAAAATACAGGGCCCTGTTAAATTTGAATTTCAGAGAAACAACAAATACTTTTTCTTTTTTTTTAAGATTTTTTATTGGGGAATTGGGGGGATGGGAACAGTGCTGGGGAGTTGGGGGAAGGGGAACAGACAAGTTGCTGTCGTTTTGTTCTTCAATCTAGTTGTGGAGGATGTTGCTTCACTGGCCCAAGTTGGCACCATCATTGCGCTCTTCTCTGGCGAGGCAGATCAGTCGCCGGCTTTTGGACGGCCGCTCACTGTGGCTGTTGGCCGCTCACGCTGGCTGCTGGCTACATACGGTAGCCTATGGCAACCCACTGCCACAGGGGCTGCAGCCCACACCGTCACTTGCGGCGACTCACAGCAGCCCAGCTCCAAGTTGAGCTGTTGTTCAGCATCTTAGCTGTGGAGGGCAGTGTCACTGGCCCTCATATGTGGGATCCGAACCGGGGCCCTCTGGCGTCCCAAGCCAGTTCTTAACCATCGCGCCACTCGGCCGGCCCAACAACAAATACTTTTTTAGTGTACCGGAAGTATGTCCCAAACGTTTCGTGAAGCATACTTACACCTTTAAAAAAATGATTCATTGTTTATGAAATTCCGATTTAACTGGCACCCTGCTTTGTTTTTGGTAAATCTGGCAACCTTATAACGGGGTGCCTTTGAGAACAGCACTTCACCTACCGGGGTTTCCCTAAAATAAAGAAAGCTATAGTCTTTCCCTACACCTGTGTAACAACACCAACAGGATTGTGTCGTACAGATTCAATGAGATGGTACAGGTTACGAAGGTGAAGAGAATCAGGTCACAGCTGGTGGGGACCAAAGTTCTCACGTTCACACCCTCTTTGCGGGGTTCGGGGAAGAAATGGCCAGTGGTGGAGGAGGCGGACAGCCACCAAGTTCAAGGTGAGCCTGCAAGACCGCTGCCTCCACGCCTCTGCGCGTCCTGTGCCCTGTGGCACACCGCCCTCCACTCGCTGACTGACTCCCGTCCATCCTCCAGGACTCAGCCTGCTGACTCTGGTTCTCGCTGACTTTCCCCTCCCCTGTTCATAACCCCATTCCCCTGCTTCCTTGGCGCTTTCATTGTCCACTTCATTTCATACTCCTTTCTCTCAGCCTGTCTTTCACCTAAGGGGAGAGGCCGTCTTATTCCTTTTTGCCTAGCCGAGCACATCATAGGTACTTAATTAATATGTGTTGAATGGGTGAAGGTATGCATAACTCAGAGATTATTAGCTTCTACCTTGTGGCATGGCAATAACCAAAACGTAAGTGCCTGGGTGGGGTGTTTGGCTCCCCTCCTATAGCCCCGGCGTCTAGTAGGCACCTAACCAGACTGGTTGGATTAAATTAAATTGCTAACATTATTGATTACTATGTGGGCGGCCCCGTGCCAAACTCTTTCGTTAAGCTTTTTCTCAACTATTAACTCTTCAAAACAAGCCAGTGAAGTGGGTGCTATTACCGTGCCCATTCTACAGATGAGGAAGCTGGGGCACAGAGAAGTCAAGTTTTTTTACCTTTGTCCAAGAAGACACATTTGTACAAGGAGGAGTCACACCTAAACCAGGGCACTGGCTCCAGTGCCCACCCTCCGCCGCAGCTCCACTCGGAGCCTTCAGAGTGGGATGGCTCTGGCCATGAGCACTGGTTCCAACCTTCTCTAGGGAGTGACCTCAGTAAACTTCTTCTCTGCCCTGAGTTCCAACTCCTCCCCTTCATAAAGCAGAGAGAATGAAACGACCAAGCACACGGGGCAGTGGGAAAGAACAGAAGCTGTTCATGGGAAACGCACTCAGCAGGGTGTCCATAATGGGTGCTCTCCCTGGAAGTCACCAAAGCTGCGGTGAAGGGAGGAGACAGCAGCCTCTTAGCGCTGCCTCTTTGGCCCACTTCTGGGTTAAAAGAGCATTCTGAGGTGGCTAATTCCTAGAGACAGAAAAACAGCTAGGGAGATTTCCATTAAGATTTTCTCCAGAAATCGGTGCCCCTGCCGGCTTACAGGGCAGGGAAGTGACTCTAAGATATCTGGAGGCTGGGCACAGGAGACAGGAGCAAGGGCCCCAGCCAAGCCTCCGCCCCACCTGGCCACCGGACCCCACACCAAGGTCAGAAGGGGGGGTGGGATGTACTAGGGGGCGCTTTGGGGTCTTTGAGGCATAGTGGAGTGCCATCTGTCTGAATCAGGCTTCTCTCTGCCCCAGACCCTGCCTGCCCCACCAGCCAATTTCTGCCAGTTTATTCTTCCCACCAAGAGTCTCACTGGTTCCCTTACCTCATTCATTTATTAAATAAATTTCTATTTGGTATCTGCTATGTGCAGGCACTGTCCTTTCTTGGCACTAAGAATTCAGTGGTAAATACAGAGGGTGCCAAAAAAATGTATACACATTTTAAGAAAGGAAAAAACTGTATGAAAATTGTAATACAATTTATGATGCTAGCATTCATTTGATTAATGCCATCTTTTGAGCTAACGTCATACTACATATTGCTATTGTAATTCAATTCAACTTCAAAAAGTAATAACATCTCTTTTTTTAATTTTTTTTTAAAGATTTTATTGGGGAATGGGGGAAGGGGAACAGTGCTGGGGAATTGGAGAAGGGGAACAGCCAAGTTGCTGTCCTTCAATCTTAGTTGTGGACGGTGCAGCTAGCTCAGCTCCAAGTCCAGTTGCCATCTGGCCACCCGTCGGAGCTCACGGCAGCTCAGCTCAAGGTGCCGTGTTCAATCTTAGTTGCAGGTGGGCGTAGCCACCATCCCATGCGGGAGTCTAATCAGCACCCTTGTTGTTAGGAGCACATGCATTCACCAGCTGAGCCATCCTGCCACCTGTTGGCAGCTCAGCAGCAGCTCAGCTCAGGCGCAGCTCACTGCGCCTGATGTGGGAATCAGGCCCATGTGGGAATCGAACTGGCGACCCTGTTGCTCAGAGCTCGCGCTTGGGAGCCACTCAGCCGGCTTCCGATAACATCTCTTAAAATGTGTACATTTTTTTGGCACCCCCGGTATATGTGGTTCTTGCCCCTCATGGAGGTCACAGTCTAAGGCAGAAGAGGGGGTGACAGATCACCAGAGCAAAGAGAAGGAGGCACCTGACCCACCTGGGGGATCAAAGAAGGCCTCTGGAAGGAGGCGACGTTTATGCAGAGATGGGAAGAATGAATGGGAGGAGTCATCAGGGGAGGCAGAATACTCTAGAGAGAAGGACTCATGAGAAAAAGGTCCCAGATTGAGATAGGACATCTGCCAGGAAGGAGGTGAGCTTGTGCGAGCTCAGTGAGAGATGAGGCTGCTGAGGGGAGCAGGACCAGACATGCATGACCTTGAAGGCTCTGGTGAGAATGTATGGCTCTTGCAAGGGTACTAGGGAGTCATAGAGGGTTTTATGCAGGTGGAGTAGCAGGTCAGGTTTCCCCCAGCATTAAATACAAGCCCTCCTGGCTTCCTCCTCCCCCAACCAAACTGATAAAAGCGCTGCCAGTGTAATGCAGAGGGCACATTCCTTTACGGTGATAGCACCCTCCAGATGGCCCCAAAACCAGGGCCTCAGCTAGTGGAGGGGTGAGTCTTCTCAATCAGGAGAAGCTGCGTCTGGGACACTGAGGTCACCCCACCTTGGCAGAAGCGTCCCACATTTCCACCATTCCTGCTTTCAGGAAGCTAGAGTTTCCATCCTACCCCAAAATATATCTCCTGCTCAGACCTCTGCCCACCTTCCTTTGTCTCAGCACCCCAAGACAGCCAGGAAGGGGGGCTGGCTCCTGGGCGTGCTTAATGAAGGTGGGTTTGGGGATTGGGGGACAGGGGTATGCCCTGGAACTCCAGGGGGCGCCATGGACACAGAATGCAAAGTGCTGGACAACATGGCTGCCCTGTGGCTCATCGCGTCTCCCAGGTCCCTCCCTCAAGGACACCTCTCTGAGTCTCAATCTCTCCTACACAATGACTACCCGTATTGCTCAACAGTAATGATGCTTCCCCCTTCCCCCACTCCCAATGTCAAGAATCTGGCAGAAACCTCAATAACCACAGTTACCAGGAACACCCACTTACATCCTGGTCTGTTACATAGAAATGCCCCATCCTTATTTTACAGCAGTCACTTGCTAAGGCCACATAGCCGGTGAGAGATGATCAAATGTATAACAGCCCTCGGGTACTTAATACCTAGTAGGGACCCAGCACTGTTCCACACTCTTTACATAAAACAATCATCTCATCCTCACAGTCATCCTGTGAATTATTATCCCCATCTTAAAGGAGAAGAAATGGAGGTTCAGAGAGGGAGAGTAACTTGCACAAGGTTACACAGCAAGTGAGATGAAGAGCTGAAACTCCAACCCAGTTCTCTGGATGTTCTTAGACCAGCTGGAAGAATTTCTAGAGTCAGTAAGGAGGAGAGGCAGACCAGCCTCCATCCTGCAGTGTGAAGAATCTTCTCTTCTCTTCTCCCAGAAACCAGAAGCAAGTCATTCCACTCTTTTAAAGGGGAATTTCCCCTGCAGCTTCTAGCCATCCCCCAGCAGCTGCCCCCCTTCCATCAGCCTCGCCCCTCCCCCTCTCTCTCCCACTTTCCAGCACAAAGAGTTGCCAAGGTAACTGCATCACCAACAACTTCCCTCTTTGTCTGGGGCTCTGAGAGGAAATTCATAAGCCTAGTTGCTGCTCACTGACCCCTGATGATCCCCACAGGCTAGCACAGCCCTGGACTTCTACTTCAAGCCCCCCCACCCTCACCCCCCTCACCCATTTCAGCAAATTATACCCTAGTGGCAACTCCTGGTGGCAAACTCCAAGTCCCAAGGTGCAAGAGGCTGGGGGTTGGGAAGAGGTGTTTGGGGGGATAATCTCCATGAGATACATTGCTAGAAGCACTACAGAAGGGGGCACAAGGAAAGAACACACTATGTGCTTGGTACTTGGCAGGCATTGTAGATGGTACAAATAACAGCACCTACTATGTATCTGACAATGCCAAGCACCTTGAGTGGCACTGAGAATAGCACCTACTAAGTGTTTGGGCTTTTGCTAGACACTGAAGGGGCACAGAGGACAGCCCCTACTATGTGCTCCCTTCTGCTAAGGTGATGGAGAGCTGATGGGCAAATGAGGGAGGTCTGAGAACTAATCATGGAGAGGCAAGCATTTGAGCCAAGTCCTGAAAATCCAATTTGGACATACAGTGAATAAGGGATGGAGAAATCTATCAGACGGGGAAATTGATACTCTCTGAGCTATAATTATGTACCAGGCAAGTTCCTTGCTTTTAGAAACTAAGTCAAAATTTAAGTCAGACCCATCTGATTCCATGTCCCATTCCCTGTACTATGATATCTGATGATTTTCCAGATGATGGAGTCTTGATCAGCCTGCATCTCTGAATGATGAACAGAGCCCCCACCAGCCTAAGGTAGACATTGAGCGTGAACAAGAAATCAACCTTTGTTGTTTTGTGCCACTAAGATTTGAGCCCCCCAATTGAGATTTAAGGGTTGTGTGCTACTGCAGCATATCTTAATCCATCTGACTATTATATCAACAGTCCAGACCAAAATCCTGTGTCTGACTCTCATTGGCTAGATTGGGTCATGAGTCCTATCACTCAACCAGCCACTGAAGGCAGAGAGCAAGAGTGTTCTGATTGGCTTGAGACTGTTTCACATGCCCACCTCCAGTCAGGCAGCCCCCCTCCAACCGGTGGACTGGTTATAGCAGAGGACTCCTTAAGAAAAATGGGGTGCTCGTAAATTACATAAATGTCCAATCACTATGCTGTACAACTGAAATTCATATAAAATAATGTTGAATGTCAACTTTAATTGAAGCATAGCTTTTGAAAAAGAAGAGAAAAATGGGGTGTTTTTACCAGAAAAGGGAATAGACGCTAAAGAGGCAAAAACAACAGGGGCCTCACAACAGGACGCTGTGCAGGAGGTTCCTCACATTCATGTGAGAGGAGTCCCCAGACTCCTTCATAACCAAAGACCTTACAAGTCTCTGACATTTGCCTGGAAGAAGATTCCATTGAGTTCTGCTGGGCGATGTCGCTTCTTCCCTAGGTCTCAGGAAGTGATTTGGTTGCTGGATGGGCATGCTGAGTGGGTAGCCTGCTTTCCCCAGGGAGGGCATATGGGACTAGGCTGGGGTCGGGGACCCAGGGGAAGAAGGAAGGGCCAGCTGGCTCCTAGCTGCCCAGGTGAATAGAGGGGGGCCTGCTCAGAGCAGCGGTTTGGGCTAGCGTGGGCAGCGCTCTGTATCTCTCTTCCTAAAGTCCAGATCTTTTCCCATCACGTCCATCTCTCCTTAAGAACCTCACTTGACTCCCTACCCGTTAAAATCAGCATTTTTCTGAGTACCTACTGCAAACCAGGCACTGTACCAGGCATTTCATAGACATCACTGCATTGTTTTCTCCCTGAGAACCTCATCGGCAGGTATTACAGAGTTACCCTATTACCAAAATGAGCAAATGCATGCTCAGAAATGCATGGCCTACAATGCATGGTCATACAACTCGAAACATGGTTTGCAGTCTTTATCCATTCAACACATCTTTTCTTAGAAAAATTGTAAAAAATAATCTGATACTGCCAAAAGGTAAGAAATAAATGAGGAAATCCCTCTTGACCCGCCCCACCTATTCTAGCTCGTCTCTAAAGATAGTGCCATTAATCCTTTGTTGAATACCTATCCAGGTGTGTTTCTATACTCAGGTAATCTGAGCATTCATTATGTGCCAAGAATGTGCAGGGCATTACAGGTGATTGTCAGGAGGATGGGTTCTCAGAGGTGTACAAGTTGCAAATCCATCTGTTTCTTTTTTTTTTTAAGATTTTTATTGGGGAATTGGGGGGATGGGAACAGTGCTGGGGAATTGGGGAAAGGGGAACAGACAAGTTGCTATCGTTTTGTTCTTCAATCTAGTTGTGGAGGATGTTGCTTCACTGGCCCAAGTTGGCACCATCATTGCGCTCTTCTCTGGCGAGGCAGATCAGTCGCCGGCTTCTGGACGGCCGCTCACTGCGGCTGCTGGCCGCTCACGCTGGCTGCTGGCCACACACGGTAGCCCATGCAATCCACTGCCACAGGGACTGCAGCCCACGCCGTCGCCGGCGACTCATGGCAGCCCAGCTCCAGGTTGAGCTGTTGTTCAGCATCTTAGCTGTGGAGGGCAGTGTCACTGGCCCTCATATGTGGGATCCGAACCGGGGCCCTCTGGCATCCCAAGCGAGTTCTTAACCATCGCGCCACTCGGCCGGCCCCCATCTGTTTCTTTATAATCTTACCTAGTCCAGGTATGGGGAGGAGGGACTAAAAAGAAGTTAAAATTCAAGTTAAATTAGGTCTCTCCCCAGCTCCAAATTCCACCCCCCCCAACAACCCCCATCTCACCCAGAGAAAAGCTGAAGTCCCTACGTCCCAGGAGCATTGCCTCATCTGGCCGTTGGTCACCTTTCCAACCTCAACCCCACCACCCATCATCACCCAGGTTTGCTCCCCTCCAGCCATACCTCATCGTTTCTTAAACACCTGACACACACTCTGCCTCAGGACCTTTGCACTTGCTGTTCCCTCTGTCTGGAACACCTCTGTCCCAGGTATCTGAAGAGCTCATCTGCTTTTCGTGTTTTTAATGCTTTTTTTAAACACTTTTTTTTAATGCTTTTGTTTTTATTGGGGAACAGTATGTTTTTCCACGACCCATCAGCTCCAAGTCGAGCAGTTATTTCAATCTCGTTGTGGAGGGCGCATCTCAGTGGCCCATGTGGGGATCGAACTGGCAACGTTGGTGTTGTTATGAGCATTGCGCTCTAACCAGCTGAGCTAACTGGCTGCCCCGGAACTCACCTGCCTTAAGTCTTTCCTCAAAGGTCCCTTTGCCTGAATTAAACTGGACTCATCCCACCCAAAACACTCCACATCGCTTTTATTTTCTTTGTTTTACCTCATGGAATCTACTACTCTCCAACGTACTATAAAAATCTTAATTATCTTATCATCTTCTCCCTCTCACTCATGGACTGTAGCTTCCATGAAGTCAGGAGTATGTGTCTATTTTGTTCCCAGGTGAATCCCCAGGGCTTCGCACACACACAGTGGGCACTTAAAATTTTGTTGAATGGACATTTTATTGAAAGAGGTTACAGTTCAGTCCTCAACATGACTCAAGACGTGCCTGAACATTTTTGTTAGAACATTTGTGTCTCTTACTTTTTGGAGCCAACATTCAGCACTGTGAAATTTAAGATGAGGAGTGTGTGAGGAAGGGTGGAGGGTTGAAGGGGGCTTACCTCAAAGCCATTTTCTGCAGATATTCTCTCCCAGCTCAGCTAAGGGATGTAGGGTAACGCTCCAATCAACAGGACCTCAAGTCGGAAATCCTCAACCCTGCCCTCAGTGGCCTTTTTGTTCCCGGGATCTATGAGAAACAGGGGTCCTGAAACTCAGAAGCCAAAAGCAGGAGTCTTGGGGACCCAGTTTTTTGGGGCAGCTTAGTCTCATGCTAATGCTGCCCCTGCAGGGTCAGGTCCCCAGGTATGACTTATGCCTCTGGCTGAACTTTATTTTCTACTTTTTTGGATTCTGCTCTGGAATTTTTTTCTCCTTTTCCTTTTCCTGGGTCAATGCAGTCCTGATATTTGATTTACTGTTAACAGTATTGACTGCATTGGATTGAGCCAAGAAATGGAAGAAATTGCTTTTTCTTTCTTTCTATCTCCTGGTTGACAACCCAGTCTTAGTGCTGGATCAGCCAAGCTCAGCGAATGCGCTGGGTTTTGTGCCTCCACGGCTGAAAGGTGACCCAGGGGGGGAAATGAGCAAGGGATTGTCAGCTAAAAAGGGTCCTGCACCTGCCTCCCACCTGGGTTTTTTCTGTTTGAATAAGAGAGAGGCTTGGAGAGGAGAGGGTGGGAGCATGGGATTCAGAGTCAACCAACTTTAGATTGAAGCTGTGTGGCTTTAAGCACATCACTTAACCTCTCTGAGGCTTGGTTTCCACATTCGTAACATGGAGGTAATAATATCTTCCTCACAAGTGTACTGTAAAGTGATCAGGCATGAGAAACACTTTGAATAAAACCTATGTCATCATAAGAGCATGATTTATTGTACTTATCACCATTATCATCATAATCATTACTCTATTATTGTGTAATCTCTGTTCTGTCCAAATACAGAAGCAAGCATTCACTCTAGTCCATGAAAAGATCTGGAAAGCCTAGAGATTTTTTCATGATATTTATTTCTTGTGGTAAAATACACATAAAAGTCACCATTTTAACCATTTTTAGGTGTACAGTTAGTTCAGTGACATTGAGTACATTCACATTGTTGTGCAACCATTAGCACATTCAGAACTTTTTTTTTCTTTAAAGGTTTTTATTGGGGAATTGGGGAAGTGGAACATTGTGTTTTTCCAGGACTCATCAGCTCCAAATCAAGCTGTTGTCCTTCAATCTTAGTTGTGGAGGGCGCAACTCAGCTCCAGGTCAAGTTGCCTCTTTCAATCTATTAGATTGTCGGAAAAGTCATGACGTATTTTTTCTATGTTTTTCATTGCAAAAATACGTCATGAGTTTTCCGACAACCCAATAGTTGCTGGGGGGTGGGGGGTGCATAGCCCACCATCCATGCAGGAGTCGAACCGGCAACCTTGTTGTTAAGAGCACGCATTCTCACCAACTGAGCCATCCGGCCACCCCAGAACTTTTTCATCTGGCAAAACTGAAACTCTGTACCCATTGAACACTAACTCTCCATTTCGCTCTTCCCCAAGTCCTGGCAACCACCATTCTACTTTCTCTCTATGAATTTGACTCCTCTGGGTACGCCATATGAGTAGGATCAGGTAGCATTTGTCCTTTTATGACTGGCTTGTTTCACTTAGCATAATGTCCTCAAGGTTCATCCATGTTGTAGCATGTATCAGAATTTCCTTCCTTTTTGTGGCTGAATAATATTCCATTGTATGCATAGACCACATTTGTTTATCCATTCATCCATTGATGGACACTTGGGTTGCCTCCACCTTTTGGCTCTTGTGAATAATGCTGCTATATACATGGGTCTAGCTTAGAGATTTTTTAATTGTTATAACTCCTCCCTCTTCTCCCAGATGAGGGTTTAGCTGCAACTTAGCTCTCAGCAAATATTCAGAGTTCCTCTCCTGGACCACTCACGGAGTCAGGCCCAGGAAATACCCTGATGATGGAGACAGACACGGCCCTGCCCTGATGGAGCTCCCAGTCTCATGGGGGAGCAAATAAGTAAACACACAGCCAAGCAGAACCATGGTTACAAACTATGAGAAGTGCTATGAAGAGGAAAAAGGGGGTTGTGAAAGGAAAGGGGAGGGCCCTGCTTTATCTGAACTGGAAGGATGCTCTTAGAAGGAACCTACCTCCAGGGTAAGCTCATTCCAAGTAAAAGAACAAAGGCCATCTGAACAATAGCAGGGAGTTTCTGCCAATCAGCACCCAATGGGCAGGGAATACACGGTTATAGTGACTTGTGACAGCGTCCTGGGTACAGCTTATACCAGCCCACGAGAGCCAATGGTTACATTTTCAGGAATTTTGTGAGCTGGTTGTACAATGGAGCCATTATTAAAGAATCAATTATATAAACTTACAATTAAATAAATTCATTAAAAGCTACTCAAAACTCATCACTTTCTAATTATTGGACCACATTTTATTATTATCTATGCTTTTGAAATTATTGACATCCATTGGACCTATATGGTAGAAATATATATAATGGTATCTGTGCATCTCCCCAACTCTACTTGCAATGACTTCATGTTGATAGCTTGAAATAAGCCATAATGGGAGTATTTACACCACAGATACCTGCAAATGCTACAAACCAGGCTTGATTTATTATTGCTTTGTTGATTGTCTAGATTTAAGAAAGTGATGTCAAAAATGTTAACAAAACAGATTAAACTTAAAGGTGTGATGCATTTGTAGCCCTTCTATTGGGACTAGCACAAACAATTGAGGAAATAGTCTTCCAGTATTTGAAAACCGTTATTCAGTTCAGACATAAGTTGAGCACGCCCTTGATGAACAAATGAAGTCCCAACATACGTCTTCGTTGTTTGGTTTTTGTCTATCATTAATGTAAACATGAATATCAACCAAGATTCATGTCCGAGCTACATATGTTAAATGTTAAACATGAGCCAACATGCCAGTGAGTCAGCATAGTGCCTTCCAAATAAAAAATCAGGAACCATGGCTATAATGGACTTTCTCCCTACTTTTAGACATGGAAAAGCATTTAAAGAAAGATGGTTTTTCAGTTCAAATTACTGGGCTATTCAGGTGGTCTGTGAGAACACTGGGACAGAGTATCTAAAATTGGGGCTGGTCCAGAAAATCCTCAGATCATCATTCTTCTTAGAATAAGAGTTTGATACATGTCGACTGATTGATAGAAGAAAGGATAGATCAATTGATTACAGCTCCAGCACTCACGTTATGCATAAGCCCAGGCAATGTTCTGAGTCCCAGATTCCTCCTCTACCAATTGAGGATAAGATGACTTCCTTTACTTCATCCCAGAGAGGTACAGGAATCGGGCAAGGAATGAGTGAGTTGGGACCCATTTTGGATATAAGTGATTGACACCCAACGTGAACTTGTGGGAAAATGGGAGATTCATTGATTCTAAACATTAGTTTGAATACTGGGGTTGTTCAAACATTCAAAGGAAAAGCTCTGTCTTTCTCTTTTTTTTTTTCATCCATGCTGATGGCTTTGCTCTCTCCTCCAGACAGACCTTCTCTATGTGCTGGTACCCACCCTACAAATTTCAGTGGAAAAGAAGCTTCCTCCTACCAAGTTCATATACCCATCTCATGGAAGGACTCTGATTGGCTCTTCTTCGGTCATGTGCTTGCCTCTTTCACCAATCACTGTCATCAGAGGGATTGAATGCTGTGATTGGTCAACCTGGGCCAGGGACCGCTTCTGTGAACAGGGTAAGCAAGAATCTGTTTCTGGAAGCCAGGGAATGGGAATGCTTTCGAGGCAGATAAAATTCAACAGTCCACGCCAGGAGGCGAATGTGTCCTGGAAACAGTAAAGCAACAATCATGACAGTTGAAACTAGTCTCAGAATAAAGAGATGAGATTGTCTATTATGCACAGACTTAATTCATTGAACCATCTGCCTTTTTACAGTGCACAATTGGTCTGTAGCTCCAGACTGGAAACCCTGCAAAGCCCTAATGATCTGGTCATGCCCACATCTCTGGGCTCATTTCGGACCCTCTCCTCACCTCTTACAGCATCCCAGCCCCACTGGGCTTCTCTGTTTCACATTGTCTCTCTCCCCTTTCTTCCTTTCTCAAGATTTTTCACATGTGTTTCTTTGCCTAGACTGTTCTTTCCCTAACTCCTTAACCCCAATCAATCTTTCTAATCTATTTCCCTAGTAAGGGTCATAGACAAAAGAGATTACTTTGTCTTGCTTGCAGCTGAGCACAGCACATGGCACAAAGTAGACAGTCAACAAATACGTACTTCTAAAATGGATATGTCAGTGAGTATTTATTATTCCAAGGGTAAGGGGTCAGGAATTCCGTGCCTCCTCCACACGGGTTCATTCATTCTTTCATTCTGGCCACACTGCAGCAGGGGCTGAAAGATATTACAGGAAACAGGAAAGCCTTCTTGCCTTCAAGGAGATCCTGGTTTGATAGGAGAAGATGGCAGAAAGAGAGAGAGACACACAGAGTTGGCACAGAGTGAGCATGGGGTGGGAAGGGGTGCCCTGGGAGCCAAGGACACAATTTGGGTAGACAGCAGACACTTCCCAGAGAAGGTGAAGCCCAAGATAAGAAGTGATGGATTAACAGAAATTGGGTGGGTGATGGAGACAGACCTGGGGGAGTGGGGTGGTAGTGGGATGGGGTGAGATAATTCCAGGCAGCTGGAGGCTATGTGAAAAGAATACTGTGTGTAGGAGAAAGACAGAGACAGGGAGAGAGAGAGAGAGAGAGAGAGAGAGAGAGAGAGAGAGAGAGAGAGAGTGAGTTGTGGAGGAATGTGTATGAGGAGGATTCAAGCAGCTGCCTCAGGAGAGAGAAGGCACAAGGCAAACCCAGAATAGCTTTTACGCCATTGTAAGGGGTCTGGACTTGATGCAAATGGGGCCACGAGACCCCACTGAAGTGTATTAAGCCGGGGCATGACACGGCCACATTGTGTATTACACAGACGTCTTCTTCGGCTGGCCTATCACCCTGGGGACACAGGCTAAGAACGAATATCAGTTTAAGGGCTTCAATTTAGACAAATGAATGACTCCATGGGAGGGGCAGCTGGGCAGGTCTGCCAATGCCTCGCCTTTCGAAGTCGAAATTATAATCCTTGACTCTTTGAATCCTCTCACTCTAGGTTCCCCGAAGCGTAGATTCATACAAACAGAGACAGACACCCTGCCTCATAGACCCAGGGCAGAGGGGTATAGCGGCTCAGTCCTGCAGAGACCAGAAGAATAGCAGGTGGACTCTACAATCACTGCCGAGCCGGCCTGGAATTACAGAATTATAAACCAATACCATCCCTCTTCCACAGCACAGGGGGATTCTGGTGAGGTTAGACAGCTCGAGCCCTTATGGAATGATACGGGAGTTTTCTTGGGGAGGCGGCCTTGGTACCGCTGAACCTCCTTCAAACAGGGCCCAGTGGGGCTGCTTCCCGGGCCTCCCCCCCTGCACCCTGGTCCGCGGTGTCCATGCACCAGCGCTCTCAGCACCCCTCTGGTCCAGACTCCACGTCTTCCTTCCAGGAGCATGAATATTTTCTTAGCTAGCGGCCCTTAAGGATAAATGCTGGGGTTTTTTTTCCCCCCGCCTCCCAAGGTGCCAGAGTTCAACTCAATTTTCTCAGATTAAATAAAATTTCAAAGTGTCAGTCCCCGGCAAACGACGAGTTGGAAGGTGGTTGATTTTCCTAACCCGATCGCCAGTCCAATTACAATTTTTAATCTATATGTAGATAATGGTGAACAAAGCCCCATAGAAATGTCAAGAGCGAGGAGGTTATTAGCTTAGTTTTAATTACTGTCGATCATTCTTCGCAACTGGAGGGCCCCGGCAAATTAGGGGAAGGCGGCATTCCTCCGGAAGAGTTCAGTCAGGCCCCTGGGCTGCTGGTCCACGAAGCCTTCCCCCTCGGAGACCTTCCCTGGCCGTCAGCGCACGTCCCCTGAGCTGGCCCTGCCACCACTTCCTGCGGAGAGAGGCCTCCGGACTTGGACTTGGGCTGGATCTGTCCCCGCCAGCTGATGCGATGTGACCGCAGACCTTCCTGCTCCAGGGTCCCCCAAGGCTGCGCTCCGCTCCGCGGCTCCCCCACCCTGTTTGTGTCTACAACGGACCTAGCGGCTATTCTTTTGTCTTGATGGTAAAAGTAACACACGCTCGTGGTAAGGGGAGATCTGGGAAATGGCAAAAGAGGAAACATGGAGAGAAGAAAAAGCTAGTCCTGGTCTCACCCAATAAAACAACTGTCAATATTTTGGCTTATTTCCATTCTTATGAGTGCGTGTCTGTGTGTGAGTGTGAGTGTGTGTGTATACACACATATATACATATATGTACATATATACACATACATAATAAAGCATGATACATATACATACATAATACATATACATACATAATATAGATACTAATATATATATTTAATATTAAATTAATGTATTAGTATATAAATATATTTATATTATTAGTATATAAAATATTTATATTATTATTAATATAACATAATTCTAATTAAATAATACATAATGTTATAATTATATACAGCCACAAATTGGAATTAGACTGCATGTGGATTCTTACATCCTGCTTTTTTAATTTTTTTTACTCACCATCGTATCACGGCATGACTATTATCTGCAAACATCACTTTACTGGCTGCAGAATAGTCTACAACCTGGATACACCACACATTTCAGTAATCCACCCCTTAGTTTTGCACATACAAGGCCAAAGCATATTTTAATACTTTATGTTTAATGGCATAATACTTTAATATTGCACCCTGGTTCTTTTTTTCACTTAAGTGGTTTTTCATGTCATTATAAACTCTGTGATTATCATTTTAATAAATCATTCAACATCTAACAAGTATTTTTGAGGATCAAATTTGTGCCAAGCACTGTGCTAAGTGGTGGAGATGTAAAGATTAGAACCCACTGAACATTAGAATCTTCTAGAGTTCCTGACCTTATGACCCACACCTTTTTATTATATACATACGAATTAAATTCACCATTCTGTTATTGGAGATTTGGGTGGATTCATGTTTCTCCTTTGTACGTAACACCGCCTATTACATTTTTGTATGTAAACTGTTATCTCTATCCTGAAGTATTTCTTTCTTATAAATTCTCCAGAATGCAATGAATGGATCTGAGGGTATTAATACTTTTAAGTTGCTTAATGAGAAAGCTGGCTTCTACTTAAATGGAGTTTTAAGAGTGAAACTGATCTGTGACCTAAAGCAAATACAGTCACACAAAACTTGGACCCCCAGGGGCTCTATTTTATTTTATTCTATTTTATTTTTTATTTTTATTTTATTTTATTTTATTAATTAAAGTTTATTGGTGTGACAATTGTTAGTAAAGTCACATAGGCATTAGGTGTATAATTCTGTAATACATCATCTATATATCCCATTGTGTGTTCACCACCCAGAGTCAGTTCTCCTTCCATCACCATATATTTGATCCCTTTTACTCTCATCTACCACCCCCTCCCCCCTTACCCTCTGGTAACCACTAAACTATTGTCTGTGTCTATGAGTTTTTGTTTCTTCATTTGTTTGTCTTGTTCCTTTGTTGCTTTCAGTTTTATATACATAATGGAATACTATTCTACCATAAGAAAAAATGAAATGGTGCCATTTGCGACAATATGGATGGATCTTGAGATTAATAATGCCAAGCAAAATAAGTCAGACAGAAAAAGTCAAGAACCATATGATTTCACCGATATGTGGTATATAAAACTGAAAACAACAACGGCTCTATCTTAATTAATTAGAAACAGTACTATTTTAAATATCTCTAACATGGTCAGAAGCATATGAAAGAATAACAATATCTCATATGTGGACAGAGATGTACAATGTTTTAAACTTCTTTTTTATTGTTTACATTTATTATTTCATTTGTGAAAATATTTTTGAAACTATAAAACAGCATTTTCCAAAGAGTAGTATAAGCACAACTAGTCATTGGTAAAGTGATTTTAGGTGGTAGAGACATGAACTCATTTTTAGTTTTTCATCATTATGTGCTTGTTTTTGTGTGTTAGAAAAGAATATAAGTAGAATATCAAATCATGAGATGAGTTTAGAACAGACTAATGAAGGAATAAGAGAAGTAGGTTAAAATTCAGGTTGGAGAAAGATTAAGCACAGAAGCTTACAGATGGCAACGAATGTGGACGGCAACCATCGGGTGGCTGAGGGGCCATGGAGATGCTGCTCACATCAGTGTGACACAGGATGGTGGTGATGAGAGACTGTTATGAAGCCTAAGCTGATGGGTACCAGAAAGTCCACAATTTCAGGGAACTTGCTATTAAGTATGCACATATGGCAAGGCTCTGATGGCCAAACTTTGGACTTTCTTTGACTTAAGAGATTAAAAGCAATATTTCAGGCCTCCTGAGCTGCACATTAAGCTCTCCTGGGGAGCTTTATAAAAGCACCAGTGTTTGGGCTCCTCTGTCAGAGGTTCTGCAGCCATCGCTCTGCGTAGGGCCTGGCATCTGTATTTTTAAGGCTGGAGTCCACGCCCCCATTGATCTGTCCCCGCTCTGGCATTCTAAAACTTCCCCAGCCCTCTGCTCAAAGGATAATGAGGCTAATAGCCAATCAAGTCCTAATGAGGATTGATTCGTTTATTAAGCTGCAATTATGTGCCAGGTGCTTCCCAATCCCCAAGCCCAGAAGGCTCAAGGGCAAGGAGGATACGGCCTGGAGAAGGCTGGGGATGGCGGACAGCAAAGAGAAGGCAGAACAGGTGCATCTTTGGGGGTTCAAATCAGGGATCTTGGCCTGAGCCTTCCTCAAGGATGGGGTTAAGATTTGGGAAGGGATTTGATGACCAACCACCCACTCCTCTTCTTCTGTGGGGAGTCCTTGCAATGTGCCCCAAAGCAATATCCAAATGGGCAGCAAAGTTCTGCTTATCAAAAACTGGACAACCACCTGCCCCTCCTGCCCCCAGCCTCAGTGTAAAGCTGAGCTGAAGGATGCAACAGAGAGGTGGGAGCAGGCACTTTGTTAACCAGTGTGTCCTCTCTCCCCAAAATCAGGGCCTATAGTGCATTCATCCTGAAATGTTCAGAGCTTGGCCCCCTGGAGATACATTGTAAATATTTCCACGCATGAGGAAAGTGAACGGGATGAGTATGGATGACACTGAGTGGAGTAGGATGAAAGGGAGTGGAGTGGAAGGGATCGTGTGAATAGAAGAAAACAGGATACAGCAGAGTGGAGTGGAATACTATATTACAAAACGGGACAGGGTATAATGAGATAAGATGGAGAGGAAAGGATGGGAGGGTGGGGTGGGGTGGGGGAGGATGCGATGGAATGGATGAAACTGTAGTTGAATGGAATGCAAAATAATGAAGTGGAATAAAATCAAGCAGATAGGACTGGATGGGATGGGATGGGGTGAGATGAAGGGAGAGGAAGAAATGGAATAAAATACAATGGAGTAGGGTGGAGTGGAATAGAGTGAAATATGGAATGGAATGGGATGGGATGGGATGGATTGGAGTAGAATGAAAAGAGTTGAGTGGAATGGAATGGCATGGCATGGAATAGGATGGGACGGGACGGGATGGAGTGGGATGGGATGGGACGGGACGGGACGGGATGGGACGGGACGGGACGGGACGGGATGAGATGGGATGGGACGGGATGGGATGGGATGGGATGGGATGGAGTGGGATGGGATGGGACGGGATGGGATGGGACGGGACGGGACGGGATGGGACGAGATGGGATGGGATGGAGTGGGATTAGATAGTACAGGATGAGGCAGGATAAATGGAATGGAATGGAAAAGGGTTGAATAGAATAGACTGGAAGGAGATGCCTAATTACTTAAACTGGGCCAACAGAACAGAAGATAGGGGTTGGGGGATCTATACCTGTGTCCACTCATAATTAGGATGCTGAGCAGACTCCTTCCCCTCTCTGGCCTCAACTTCCCCACCTGTAAATTGTGTATTGGAACTAAATTATATCTAAGGATTTACCAGCTCGAAGACTCTCTAAGTCTTTATAGCAAACATGTAGTCATAATTTTTTAAATATTTGCTGTGCATTCATTCTATGTCAGGCTCCATGCTAGGTATTCACAGTCTTCTCAGGGATGCAGACCACCCCACCCAGAAAAACACACAATTGTAATACAGGGTGATAGGTATGTTGGCTCCAAGTGTCCAGTCATCCCAAGTGATGAATGTGAGGTTCCCTGGAACGGATGCTAGGCTACCACCTCTGCTGACCTGAGCCCCCAGTAGATGGACAGCTCAAGATGAAAGTCACAGGCTATTCCCCCAACCAACAGCCCATCAAGGCTGAAAGAGATGCCTGGTGGGCCTTGGGGTCAGGCGCTGACTGGCATTTTGGCCAGTTATGCCAATGCAGACAGGAGCCAGTCACTCTTAGTTCTTTAAGCTCTGTACATAGGACTCCACTTACTGGGGGTGTCTTTATTCAGATCACCCATCATGGATAGAAGCTGGACTACTTACCGTGGCGTGCAATCCTTGTGGGGCCTGGGTCATGCCTGACTCTCTAACCTCATCCTTTCATTCATTCATTCATTCAACACTATGTTTAGATACTAACTAAGCACCATACTGGTTTGTGGGGATTCAACCATGAGCAAGACAGACAACCACTGCCCTTATAAGCTCACAGCTCAGTGGAAGAAACAGATAGAGCCCTAATAATTCCATAAGTCACCTTATAATTATAACTGTGCGAGGTCCTGGGGGTGGAAATTTGGAGACATTTGAGCCTCATTCTGACTAGTCTGCAAGTCAAATGTAATACCCCTGCCAAATCAGACCTCCTTCAGTTCCCTGAATAAGCATACTCTCTCG
The DNA here is from genome assembly GCF_001890085.2 of Hipposideros armiger. Taxonomy (NCBI): domain Eukaryota; kingdom Metazoa; phylum Chordata; class Mammalia; order Chiroptera; family Hipposideridae; genus Hipposideros; species Hipposideros armiger. The sequence goes on along the minus strand of NW_017731761.1, from coordinate 1,331,625 downwards.
CACCTCAGGACCTTTGCACATGTTGTTCCTGCTGTCTGGAAATCTCTCTCCACTCCATTGTCCCCTCTCCTGGATAGCTCCTCTTGATCCTACAGGTGTCAGCTTAGAGGTCACTTCCTTCAGGAGGGTATTCCAAATGCCCCCAGTGTGGGCTGGGTGCCCCCCTTCTAGTCTCCTGTGCACCCTGTGTTTAACTCCAAAGTGGCATTTATTACACTGCTACTATTTGCCTTGTGCTTTTTCAGCTACTGCACTAGGCTGGAATTTCCCTGTGGCATCAGTAGGTTTTTTTGTGTGTGTTTTTTTTAAAGATTTTTATTGGGTAATTGGGGGGATAGGAACAGTGCTGGGGAATTAGGGGAAGGGGAACAGACAAGTTGCTGTC
>NW_017731761.1:1325269-1330948 GCF_001890085.2 Hipposideros armiger | reverse complement strand
TCTTAACCACCGCGCCACTCGGCCGGCCCAGTAGGTTTTTATTGAATGGACGAGTCAAAGCCTTGTCCTTTGTTCAGTCCCATTCACTATTTGACAGACCCTAGGGTCCTTCAGCCCTCCATAAAAATAAATGTTTCCCCACTTTTTTCCTTATGTGCTTCCATTTCTCCTCGACAGGGGAAACTGGAGAAGCTGTGAAACTGGAAACTATGAAAACTGAAGAAACTTAAAACAGCTTCTCAGTTGTATCTGCAAAGTTCAAAGGTCCCTGTGACCCATCTCCCTCACAGGCAATGGAAACACACAGACCACTTGATGAGGAATGCAGGAACCCTGAGTCCATTTCCTGCTCTCATCTCGACAATAGGCGGACATCTTGGAACTACTCCTGTGAATTTTGCTGAGAAGTGCATGCTAAGGAGGACTGTGGCTAAAATGAGGTCGCTGCAATATGGAAATTTCAAGTTCCCTTCTGGTAGACAGAAAATAGCCCCTCCAAAGATGTCCATGTCCTAATCCCCAGAACTTTACATAGCGAAAGGGAATCTGCAGGTTTGATTAAATTAAGGGTCTTGGGATGAGAAGATGGTCCTGGTTTATTTGAGTGGGCCCAAAGTAACAAGAAGGAGGCAGGAAATTCAAAGTCAGAGAGAGAGAGATGAGCATGGAAGCGGAGGTCAGGGAAAAGGAGAGAAGATTGGAGAGGCTATTTTGCTGGCTTTAAAAATGGAGGAAGGGACCACAAGCTAAGGAACGCAGGTGACCTCTAGAAGCTGGAAAAGGCAAGGAAACCAATTCCCTCCTAAAGCCTCCAGAAGGAACGCAGATCTTCTAACACACTGATTAGAGTGTTTTGGACTTCTGACCTCCAGAGCCATAAGACAATAAATTTTTATTGTTTTAAGCCAATAAGCATGTGGTAACTTGTTACAGCAGCAATAAGAGACTAACATGCCTTTTCACCATTCAAGCTATATCTCCTGAGCGCTGGAATTCAGGTGGGACAGGTTTTCCATGGTAGGTCTAGAACCCTCAAGGCAATGATGGCTTACATTGCTCACACTTAGAACTGTTCTGCAAGAATCTCAAGGATCTGACTAGTTCAGCTGCTCTCCAGGATCTGGTAGTCACTTCATTGATTCTCCCCTTTCTAGATAATCTGTCTTATGAGAAATAGAGGATTCGTGGGATGATACCTTCTTTCCTCTTCTACTCGTCCTTCCCATGCCCCAACTGCTACCCTCCATCATTAGTGGGAAGGTGTAAGAGTGACCCTCGCCACCAAGTCTCAGCTTGGGTGGGGACTGATGTTGAGTGACAGCTCCCTGTAACTGTTTGCAGTGATGTATCTCCCTCCTTTTTCCAAGATGGCTCTCTAGACCCAGCTCTCAGATGACATGAGCTTGCAGTCATGCATGCCATAGTACCATGAACTATCCTCACTCTTTCCTACCGTCCTGGCCCTAGCACTCCAAATGTGTCATCCTTATTGGGCAAATGGGTAGATCTGTGGATGGATTACCTAATTAATTAGTTCATAGGTCAAACCAGACCACCTTCTACTCCCATCTGTGAGCCGGCACAGACATTCCAGAATTCTATAGCTTCATCATCGTGCCCGGGAGGAAAAAAATAAATAAAAAAGCCCAGGCCCTGAACCATCAGCCACATTTTAAAGAAAGTCAAGACTCTGTCACATTTTTTTCTCCCCTCCCAAAATTAAAATGTGCCTCCAGTATAAGTTGTTATCAAAAATAGAAGCATTTTATCTATCTTTATTGCAGAACAGAGATTACATGGAGACATTCAATTTGGAGTCAATTTAAATTTCAATTGTCTGTGAAATCTAAATCAATAGGGTATAGTTCAATGACGCTTTAATAAAACAGGACATAACAGAGAAATCATTAGGAATTACATATGATAAGAGATTGGAGCAAAGCCTCAGTAATGGTGGCAGGGACATTAGAAAATTACCCCCAAGCAGTCGCAAGTAAACCAACTGCCTCCTTTCCCCATGAGACGCCTGAGAAAGCATAATTGTGCTGTGAGCCCTGGGAATCCATCTCTGTCAGCCCAGTGATTGGGGGACAATTTACAGTGAGTGACAAAGGCAGGGGGTTTGTCTCGCCTGCAATGTACTGATCGCGCTTCTCCATCCAGATGCCTTGAACGTTTGTTATGCCTTCTCCAATTCCAGAACTTTCTCTCCTCTCCCCTCACCACTGGCCTCCTTAATGCTGAGATTTCACCATCCAGGGGGCCCCTCGAAAGGCCCACCCCAGGATACCATGTTCAGGGGCAGGGAGGAAGACAGGCAGCTCGAAGCAGTGGATAAACGCCTAGGCTTTGGAGAGAGACAATCCATGAATGAATCCAGCCCCTCGCCTGTGTCCCGGGCAAGTGGCATCACCTCCCTGAGCTTCCATTTCCTCATCTGAGAAATGGAGCTACAAATATCCATCATACATATAAATATATACACACACATATATTATAATATATACCCATCATATATATAATATACATATATCCATCATATATATATATATATATATTATAATATAGTAATGCCTTGGTTTGCAAGCATAATTCGTTCTGGAAACAAACTACTCGTATTGCAAGACATCACTCGTTTACCAAGTTAAAATGTATTAGAAATGTTTGCTCATCTTGTGGAACACTTGCAAACCAAGTAACTCGCAATCCAAGGTTTTATGTATGTATATATATATATATATATCACCATAAAAAATGGCAGTTATCTTTATATTCTTAGCAACTATACATAGCACATGATAAATAAAAGTCTAGACAGAGTGGGTGCATTATTGGATGGATAGACACACAAGTAACCACAGGAATGAATAAATGAATCAGCTAGTAGTGAGTGAAGAGGTAAATAAGCGTTTTACCTTAGAAAGGTGTCACATCAGGGACATGGGACACTGGGCCTCCCAGAATGAACTACATCAGGAGCCCTTTTTCTCTACACCACATTTATCACTTTATATTTGCTTTGAATAATAATTCTTCCCACCTTGGCAGGGCTGTCACTGATCACCATCAGACTTCAACACCCTCAACAGTTGGTTTCCAGCTGAGATTAGAGGATCCTGGGCAGAGGGGCGATGGATGCAGGCAGGTGGGGCTCCTCAGGAGAGGATTGTGCAGTGCAGGTGAGAGCAGCCTTCCCGGAATGGGTCCCACCTGTGCCCCTTCTCATGTGTGTGTCCTCAGGCAAGGGCCATCCCTTCTCTGAGCCTCAATCTCCTGATCCACTTCACCTCGTCTAGGGGGTCATTGTGAGGACCAGGTGAGAGAATTAGCATGGAGCCTTCACAGAATGAAAGCTTTAAAAAAAAACAAACAAAAAAAACAAGTATTAGAATGGAGGTGGGAGGGGTCATCTCTCAGAGTCCAGGGACCTGGTCTGAGCCCCATGCACACTCTCTCCCCAAGCCCTGTGTATCCCTCCAGAGTCACACATTTGGGAGAACAGAGGGACAGTGTTAGCAGCCCTTCGGTGGTGCAAGGCCTCCAGACCCAGATGTTTGGGCTCATCTGGCATCTCCATCCTCTCTCCTCATCCCACCAACTCCAACCTCTTGAGTTAGGTCCTGCTGGGTCCCAAGTCCACCTCCTGAGTGTGTGATGGAGCCCCGAGTCTGGCAGAGTTGACCCTCAGTGAAATGGAGTGAGCAGTGGCCTTCAGAGCCACTTCCCAATTTAACTGATACCCACCAGCTCTTTCATTAGGAATTCTGATTCCCCTTCACAGACAACCAAAGGCCATGCTACTAGGTCTCCTCCAAGCATCCATAAATGCCACCCACCCCCAAATGGAAACAACCCCAAAAGGAAGGGTCCCCCCAAGAGCTTACATTTTTCTTTCTCACTCAGTGCTTCACTTGTCTAGATATCTGGAATTTTCCAGCAGAAGAGATTCTGCTCTTGACCCACCCATGACCCAGTGAAGAACCAAGGCTGGTGGGCCATTCATAGCAATGACTGTTTATTGAGCACTCACCCTGCGCCATGCCCTGAGGTTGCCAACTTCGGAGCACAATTTCACTCAATCCTCACACAACCTGTGAGGCAGGGCCACCGCCAATCCCATGGCCCCAGAGAAAACTGAGGCCCAGGATGGTGGAGCCACTTCAGCCTGGGGAAAAGCCCAGAGTCACACAGCTGTGAGTAGAAATGCTGGGATCAAATCCAGGCCTGCCTGGTTCCAAAACTGGTAGTGAGCTCCCTGTTGGTGGAGGTATCCAAGAGTCTGGGTAATGACGTAGCAAGCAGGTAGTAGAGGGTATTTAGGAAGGGGGAGACTCTAAGACCAAAGCCCCATGAAGAGGGTCCCTCTACAACAGGGCTTCTCAACCTCAGCACTACCGACATTTTGGCCTGGATGATTCTCTGCGGTGGGGGCTGTCCTGGGCAGTGTAGGATGTTGAGAAGCAACCCTGGCCTCTACCCACCAGATGCCAGTAGGAAGCCCCTAGTCGTGGCAACCAAAAATGTCTCCAGACATTGCCACATGTCCCCTAGGGGAATGGGCCGGGGGATGCAGTGGGGACAAAATCTTCCTTGTTTGGCCACCACTGCTCTGTAAGAATTTTGGACATCAGTAGCTATCCATGACGACTAGTGCTGATAATGAGGTGCAAAGTTTTACACCCCTGCAGCGCCTTCTTGAGAGACAAGTTATGCACTGCGGCAGCCCTTATATCACAGCACAAATGCTGTATATCTGTTCCTACTGTCAGCATCCCAGAGAGGCAGGAGGAATATCTCTGCACGTTTAGGAAATACAGAGAGAGAGAGCGCCCATGACTCAAAAACATGATGCCTGAACATAGGCATGATTTCATTTTAATGCAACAAAATCGTGCCATGTCATGAGTACCAGGCCAGGGCTACCCAACTCACAGATAACTCTAAGCTGCTACGGTAGGACCTTGGCAAGGGTCGACCTACTTTAGCCACGGTATAAAACTGAAGAATCTGTGAAGGACAGACCTAGAAGGACCCCTTAGAAACTGGAGATATGCTAATCCTGGATTGTGTGTTGCAGGGTAGGGGGTGTTGGCCATGTGTGATGGGCATCTTCCTTTTGCCCTCCCCTAGGTCTCCTCTCCACCCTTCTCCCCCGACTCTCTGCCCAGAGGCTGACCCATGTGGGCTGCAATGGATGCTTTGCCTTCTGCCTTCTGGCTGGGTTCTGCCAATGGGAGGTCCAGAAGGAAATGAGAGGGAGGACAGGATGGAGGTCGGGTTATGTATCCCCCTGCCCGCTTGCCAGCTTACCAGGATCCAGGGTCTCCTAGGGCTGGCTGCCTCCCTCCGCTCCTGCTCAGAGACCACCTCCATCTCACCCTTCACACACCCTCATCACCTTTTCTGGTCTAGGAGTGATGATGGTGCCCTCGATTATAAGATTCAGGTGCCGCATTATCCTGTGTCGTCTCCCTTTACCCTGCCCACACCTCTGTAAACAATTCCTTTAGTATACTTTCCACTCTTTGTAGTGCCGTGTGTTTTCTGCTGGGGCCCTGACTCATGAACCATGTGATTCTTTATTCGAACAAAATCGTATCCAACATAAAACTGACAAACAAAGGAACAAGACAAATAAACAAAAATTAATAGACACAGACAATAATTTAGTGGTTACCA